>NW_026600884.1:0-40000 GCF_029448725.1 Salvelinus fontinalis | reverse complement strand
AGGGAGGGGACAGTATGGTATATCTCTCTACAGGGAGGTGGTATGGTTTATCTCTCTACAGGGAGGTGGTATGGTTTATCTGTCTATGGGGAGGTGGTGGAATGGTTTATCTCTCTACATGCAGGTGGTGGTATGGTTTATCAATCTATATGGAGGTGGTGGTATGGTTTATCTCTCTAGAGGGAGGTGGTGGTATGGTTTATCTCTCTACAGGGAGGTGGTGGTATGGTTTATCTCTCTACAGGGAGGTGGTGGTATGGTTTATCTCTCTACATGGAGGTGGTGGTATGGTTTAGATCTCTATGTGGAGGTGGTGGTATTGTCTATCTCTCTACATGGAGGTGGCGGTATGGTTTATCTCTCTACGTGGAGGTGGTGGTATGGTTTATCTCTCTACGTGGAGGTGGGGGTATGGTTTATCTCTCTAGAGGGAGGTGGTGGTATGGTTTATCTCTCTACAGGGAGGTGGTGGTATGGTTTATCTCTCTAGAGGGAGGTGGTGGTATGGTTAATCTCTCTACAGGGAGGTGGTGGTATGGTTTATCTCTCTACATGGAGGTGGTGGTATGGTTTATCTCTCTAGAGGGAGGTGGTGGTATGGTTTATCTCTCTACAGGGAGGAAGTGGTATGGTTTATCTCTCTACAGGGAGGTGGTGGTATGGTTAATCTCTCTACAGGGAGGTGGTGGTATGGTTTATCTCTCTACATGGAGGTGGTGGTATGGTTTATCTCTCTACATGGAGGTGGTGGTATGGTTAATCTCTCTACATGGAGGTGGTGGTATGGTTTATCTCTCTACAGGGAGGTGGTGGTATGGTTTATCTCTCTACATGGAGGTGGTGGTATGGTTTATATCTCTACATGGAGTTGGTGGTATGGTTTATCTCTCTACATGGAGGTGGTGGTATGGTTTATCTCTCTACATGGAGGTGGTGGGATGGTTTATTTCTCTACAGGCAGGTGGAGGTAAGGTTTATCTCTCTACATGGAGGTGGTGGTATGGTTTATCTCTCTACATGCAGGTGGTGGTATGGTTTATATCTCTACTTGGAGATGGTGGTATGGTTTATCTCTCTACATGGAGGTGGTGGTATGGTTAATCTCTCTACATGGAGGTGGTGGTATGGTTTATCTCTCTACAGGGAGGTGGTGGTATGGTTTATATCTCTACATGGAGTTGGTGGTATGGTTTATCTCTCTACATGGAGGTGGTGGTATGGTTTATCTCTCTACAGGGAGGTGGTGGTATGGTTTATCTCTCTACATGGAGGTGGTGGTATGGTTTATCTCTCTACATGGAGGTGGTGGTATGGTTTATCTCTCTACATGGAGGTGGTGGTATGGTTTATCTCTCTACATGGAGTTGGTGGTATGGTTTATCTCTCTACATGGAGTTGGTGGTATGGTTTATATCTCTACATGGAGGTGGTGGTATGGTTTATCTCTCTACATGGAGGTGGTGGTATGGTTTATCTCTCTACAGGGAGGTGGTGGTATGGTTTATCTCTCTACATGGAGGTGGTGGTATGGTTTATATCTCAACATGGAGTTGGTGGTATGGTTTATCTCTCTACATGGAGGTGGTGGTATGGTTTATCTCTCTACGTGGAGGTGGTGGTATGGTTTATATCTCTACATGGAGGTGGTGGTATGCTTTATCTCTCTACAGGGAGGTGGTGGTATAGTTTATCTCTCTACATGAGGTGGTGGTATGGTTTATCTCTCTAAATGGATGTGGTGGTATGGTTTATCTCTCTACATGGAGGTGGTGGGATGGTTTATCTCTATACAGGGAGGTGGTGGTATGGTTTATCTCTCTAAAGGCAGGTGGTGGTATGGTTTATCTCTCTACAGGGAGGTGGTGGTATGGTTTATCTCTCTACAGGGAGGTGGTGGTATAGTTTATCTCTCTACATGAGGTGGTGGTATGGTTTATCTCTCTAAATGGATGTGGTGGTATGGTTTATCTCTCTACATGGAGGTGGTGGGATGGTTTATCTCTCTACAGGGAGGTGGTGGTATGCTTTATCTCTCTACAGGGAGGTGGTGGTATGGTTTATCTCTCTACATGAGGTGGTGGTATGGTTTATCTCTCTACATGGATGTGGTGGTATGGTTTATCTCTCTACATGGAGGTGGTGGGATGGTTTATCTCTCTACATGGAGGTGGTGGTATGGTTTATCTCTCTACAGGCAGGTGGTGGTATGGTTTATCTCTCTACAGGGAGGTGGTGGTATGGTTTATCTCTCTACAGGGAGGTGGTGGTATGGTTTATATCTCTACAGGCAGGTGGTGGTATGGTTTATCTCTCTACATGGAGGTGGTGGTATGGTTTATCTCTCTACATGGAGGTGGTGGTATGGTTTATCTATCTACGGGGAGGTGATGGTATGGTTTATCTCTCTACAGGCAGGTGGTGGTATGGTTTATCTCTCTACATGGAGGTGGTGGTATAGTTTATCTCTCTACGTGGAGGTGGTTTATCTCTCTACATGGAGGTGGTGGTATGGTTTATCTCTCTATGGGGAGGTGGTTTATCTCTCTACATGGACGGGATGGTATGGTTTATCTCTCTACGGGGAGGAGGTGGTATGGTTTATCTCTCTACATGGAGGTGGTGGTATGGTTTATATCTCTACATGGAGGTGGTGGTATGGTGTATATCTTTACATGGAGGTGGTGGTATGGTTTTCTCTCTACAGGCAGGTGGTGGTATGGTTTATTTCTCTAGAGGGAGGTGGTGGTATGGTTAATCTCTCTACAGGGAGGTGGTGGTATGGTTTATCTCTCTACATGGATGTGGTGGTATGGTTTATCTCTCTACATGGAGGTGGTGGGATGGTTTATCTCTCTACAGGGAGGTGGTGGTATGCTTTATCTCTCTACAGGGAGGTGGTGGTATGGTTTATCTCTCTACATGAGGTGGTGGTATGGTTTATCTCTCTACATGGATGTCGTGGTATGGTTTATCTCTCTACATGGAGGTGGTGGGATGGTTTATCTCTCTACATGGAGGTGGTGGTATGGTTTATCTCTCTACAGGCAGGTGGTGGTATGGTTTATCTCTCTACAGGGAGGTGGTGGTATGGTTTATCTCTCTACAGGGAGGTGGTGGTATGGTTTATATCTCTACAGGCAGGTGGTGGTATGGTTTATCTCTCTACATGGAGGTGGTGGTATGGTTTATCTCTCTACATGGAGGTGGTGGTATGGTTTATCTATCTACGGGGAGGTGATGGTATGGTTTATCTCTCTACAGGCAGGTGGTGGTATGGTTTATCTCTCTACATGGAGGTGGTGGTATAGTTTATCTCTCTACGTGGAGGTGGTTTATCTCTCTACATGGAGGTGGTGGTATGGTTTATCTCTCTATGGGGAGGTGGTTTATCTCTCTACATGGAGGTGATGGTATGGTTTATCTCTCTACGGGGAGGAGGTGGTATGGTTTATCTCTCTACATGGAGGTGGTGGTATGGTTTATATCTCTAGAGGGAGGAAGTGGTATGGTTTATCTCTCTACAGGGAGGTGGTGGTATGGTTAATCTCTCTACATGGAGGTGGTGGTATGGTGTATATCTTTACATGGAGGTGGTGGTATGGTTTTCTCTCTACAGGCAGGTGGTGGTATGGTTTATCTCTCTAGAGGGAGGTGGTGGTATGGTTAATCTCTCTACAGGGAGGTGGTGGTATGGTTTATCTCTCTACATGGAGGTGGTGGTATGGTTTATCTCTCTAGAGGGAGGAAGTGGTATGGTTTATCTCTCTACAGGGAGGTGGTGGTATGGTTAATCTCTCTACAGGGAGGTGGTGGTATGGTTTATCTCTCTACATGGAGGTGGTGGTATGGTTTATCTCTACATGGAGGTGGTGGTATGGTTTATCTCTCTACATGGAGGTGGTGGTATGGTTTATCTCTCTACATGGAGGTGGTGGTATGGTTAATCTCTCTACATGGAGGTGGTGGTATGGTTTATCTCTCTACAGGGAGGTGGTGGTATGGTTTATCTCTCTACATGGAGGTGGTGGTATGGTTTATATCTCTACATGGAGTTGGTGGTATGGTTTATCTCTCTACATGGAGGTGGTGGTATGGTTTATCTCTCTACATGGAGGTGGTGGGATGGTTAATTTCTCTACAGGCAGGTGGAGGTAAGGTTTATCTCTCTACATGGAGGTGGTGGTATCGTTTATATCTCTAAATGGAGTTGGTGGTATGGTTTATCTCTCTACATGGAGGTGGTGGTATGGTTTATCTCTCTACATGGAGGTGGTGGTATGGTTAATCTCTCCACATGGAGGTGGTGGTATGGTTTATCTCTCTACAGGGAGGTGGTGGTATGGTTTATATCTCTACATGGAGTTGGTGGTATGGTTTATCTCTCTACATGGAGGTGGTGGTATGGTTTATCTCTCTACATGGAGTTGGTGGTATGGTTTATCTCTCTACATGGAGGTGGTGGTATGGTTTATATCTCTACATGGAGTTGGTGGTATGGTTTATCTCTCTACATGGAGGTGGTGGTATGGTTTATCTCTCTACATGGAGGTGGTGGGATGGTTAATTTCTCTACAGGCAGGTGGAGGTAAGGTTTATCTCTCTACATGGAGGTGGTGGTATCGTTTATATCTCTAAATGGAGTTGGTGGTATGGTTTATCTCTCTACATGGAGGTGGTGGTATGGTTTATCTCTCTACAGGGAGGTGGTGGTATGGTTTATCTCTCTACATGGAGGTGGTGGTATGGTTTATATCTCTACATGGAGTTGGTGGTATGGTTTATCTCTCTACATGGAGGTGGTGGTATGGTTTATCTCTCTACATGGAGGTGGTGGGATGGTTAATTTCTCTACAGGCAGGTGGAGGTAAGGTTTATCTCTCTACATGGAGGTGGTGGTATCGTTTATATCTCTAAATGGAGTTGGTGGTATGGTTTATCTCTCTACATGGAGGTGGTGGTATGGTTTATCTCTCTACATGGAGGTGGTGGTATGGTTAATCTCTCCACATGGAGGTGGTGGTATGGTTTATCTCTCTACAGGGAGGTGGTGGTATGGTTTATATCTCTACATGGAGTTGGTGGTATGGTTTATCTCTCTACATGGAGGTGGTGGTATGGTTTATCTCTCTACATGGAGTTGGTGGTATGGTTTATCTCTCTACATGGAGGTGGTGGTATGGTTTATCTCTCTACATGGAGGTGGTGGTATGGTTTATCTCTCTACATGGAGGTGGTGGTATGGTTTATCTCTCTACATGGAGTTGGTGGTATGGTTTATCTCTCTACATGGAGTTGGTGGTATGGTTTATCTCTCTACATGGAGGTGGTGGTATGGTTTATCTCTCTACATGGAGGTGGTGGTATGGTTTATCTCTACATGGAGGTGGTGGTATGGATTATATCTCTACATGGAGGTGGTGGTATGGTTTATCTCTCTACATGGAGGTGGTGGTATGGTTTATCTCTCTACAGGGAGGTGGTGGTATGGTTTATCTCTCTACATGGAGGTGGTGGTATGGTTTATATCTCAACATGGAGTTGGTGGTATGGTTTATCTCTCTACATGGAGGTGGTGGTATGGTTTATCTCTCTACGTGGAGGTGGTGGTATGGTTTATATCTCTACATGGAGGTGGTGGTATGCTTTATCTCTCTACATGAGGTGGTGGTATGGTTTATCTCTCTAAATGGATGTGGTGGTATGGTTTATCTCTCTACATGGAGGTGGTGGGATGGTTTATCTCTCTACAGGGAGGTGGTGGTATGGTTTATCTCTCTAAAGGCAGGTGGTGGTATGGTTTATCTCTCTACAGGGAGGTGGTGGTATGCTTTATCTCTCTACAGGGAGGTGGTGGTATGGTTTATCTCTCTACATGGAGGTGGTGGTATGGTTTATATCTCTACATGGAGGTGGTGGTATGGTGTATATCTTTACATGGAGGTGGTGGTATGGTTTTCTCTCTACAGGCAGGTGGTGGTATGGTTTATTTCTCTAGAGGGAGGTGGTGGTATGGTTAATCTCTCTACAGGGAGGTGGTGGTATGGTTTATCTCTCTACATGGATGTGGTGGTATGGTTTATCTCTCTACATGGAGGTGGTGGGATGGTTTATCTCTCTACAGGGAGGTTGTGGTATGCTTTATCTCTCTACAGGGAGGTGGTGGTATGGTTTATCTCTCTACATGAGGTGGTGGTATGGTTTATCTCTCTACATGGATGTCGTGGTATGGTTTATCTCTCTACATGGAGGTGGTGGGATGGTTTATCTCTCTACATGGAGGTGGTGGTATGGTTTATCTCTCTACAGGGAGGTGGTGGTATGGTTTATCTCTCTACAGGGAGGTGGTGGTATGGTTTATCTCTCTACAGGGAGGTGGTGGTATGGTTTATATCTCTACAGGCAGGTGGTGGTATGGTTTATCTCTCTACATGGAGGTGGTGGTATGGTTTATCTCTCTACATGGAGGTGGTGGTATGGTTTATCTATCTACGGGGAGGTGGTGGTATGGTTTATCTCTCTACAGGCAGGTGGTGGTATGGTTTATCTCTCTACATGGAGGTGGTGGTATAGTTTATCTCTCTACGTGGAGGTGGTTTATCTCTCTACATGGAGGTGGTGGTATGGTTTATCTCTCTATGGGGAGGTGGTTTATCTCTCTACATGGAGGTGATGGTATGGTTTATCTCTCTACGGGGAGGAGGTGGTATGGTTTATCTCTCTACATGGAGGTGGTGGTATGGTTTATATCTCTACATGGAGGTGGTGGTATGGTGTATATCTTTACATGGAGGTGGTGGTATGGTTTTCTCTCTACAGGCAGGTGGTGGTATGGTTTATCTCTCTAGAGGGAGGTGGTGGTATGGTTAATCTCTCTACAGGGAGGTGGTGGTATGGTTTATCTCTCTACATGGAGGTGGTGGTATGGTTTATCTCTCTAGAGGGAGGAAGTGGTATGGTTTATCTCTCTACAGGGAGGTGGTGGTATGGTTAATCTCTCTACAGGGAGGTGGTGGTATGGTTTATCTCTCTACATGGAGGTGGTGGTATGGTTTATCTCTACATGGAGGTGGTGGTATGGTTTATCTCTCTACATGGAGGTGGTGGTATGGTTTATCTCTCTACATGGAGGTGGTGGTATGGTTAATCTCTCTACATGGAGGTGGTGGTATGGTTTATCTCTCTACAGGGAGGTGGTGGTATGGTTTATCTCTCTACATGGAGGTGGTGGTATGGTTTATATCTCTACATGGAGTTGGTGGTATGGTTTATCTCTCTACATGGAGGTGGTGGTATGGTTTATCTCTCTACATGGAGGTGGTGGGATGGTTAATTTCTCTACAGGCAGGTGGAGGTAAGGTTTATCTCTCTACATGGAGGTGGTGGTATGGTTTATCTCTCTACATGGAGGTGGTGGTATGGTTTATATCTCTAAATGGAGTTGGTGGTATGGTTTATCTCTCTACATGGAGGTGGTGGTATGGTTTATCTCTCTACATGGAGGTGGTGGTATGGTTAATCTCTCTACATGGAGGTGGTGGTATGGTTTATCTCTCTACAGGGAGGTGGTGGTATGGTTTATATCTCTACATGGAGTTGGTGGTATGGTTTATCTCTCTACATGGAGGTGGTGGTATGGTTTATCTCTCTACATGGAGTTGGTGGTATGGTTTATCTCTCTACATGGAGGTGGTGGTATGGTTTATCTCTCTACATGGAGGTGGTGATATGGTTTATCTCTCTACATGGAGGTGGTGGTATGGTTTATCTCTCTACATGGAGTTGGTGGTATGGTTTATCTCTCTACATGGAGTTGGTGGTATGGTTTATCTCTCTACATGGAGGTGGTGGTATGGTTTATCTCTCTACATGGAGGTGGTGGTATGGTTTATCTCTACATGGAGGTGGTGGTATGGTTTATATCTCTACATGGAGGTGGTGGTATGGTTTATCTCTCTACATGGAGGTGGTGGTATGGTTTATCTCTCTACAGGGAGGTGGTGGTATGGTTTATCTCTCTACATGGAGGTGGTGGTATGGTTTATATCTCAACATGGAGTTGGTGGTATGGTTTATCTCTCTACATGGAGGTGGTGGTATGGTTTATCTCTCTACGTGGAGGTGGTGGTATGGTTTATATCTCTACATGGAGGTGGTGGTATGCTTTATCTCTCTACAGGGAGGTGGTGGTATAGTTTATCTCTCTACATGAGGTGGTGGTATGGTTTATCTCTCTAAATGGATGTGGTGGTATGGTTTATCTCTCTACATGGAGGTGGTGGGATGGTTTATCTCTCTACAGGGAGGTGGTGGTATGGTTTATCTCTCTAAAGGCAGGTGGTGTTATGGTTTATCTCTCTACAGGGAGGTGGTGGTATGGTTTATCTCTCTACAGGGAGGTGGTGGTATAGTTTATCTCTCTACATGAGGTGGTGGTATGGTTTATCTCTCTAAATGGATGTGGTGGTATGGTTTATCTCTCTACATGGAGGTGGTGGGATGGTTTATCTCTCTACAGGGAGGTGGTGGTATGCTTTATCTCTCTACAGGGAGGTGGTGGTATGGTTTATCTCTCTACATGAGGTGGTGGTATGGTTTATCTCTCTACATGGATGTGGTGGTATGGTTTATCTCTCTACATGGAGGTGGTGGGATGGTTTATCTCTCTACATGGAGGTGGTGGTATGGTTTATCTCTCTACAGGCAGGTGGTGGTATGGTTTATCTCTCTACAGGGAGGTGGTGGTATGGTTTATCTCTCTACAGGGAGGTGGTGGTATGGTTTATATCTCTACAGGCAGGTGGTGGTATGGTTTATCTCTCTACATGGAGGTGGTGGTATGGTTTATCTCTCTACATGGAGGTGGTGGTATGGTTTATCTATCTACGGGGAGGTGATGGTATGGTTTATCTCTCTACAGGCAGGTGGTGGTATGGTTTATCTCTCTACATGGAGGTGGTGGTATAGTTTATCTCTCTACGTGGAGGTGGTTTATCTCTCTACATGGAGGTGGTGGTATGGTTTATCTCTCTATGGGGAGGTGGTTTATCTCTCTACATGGAGGTGATGGTATGGTTTATCTCTCTACGAGGAGGAGGTGGTATGGTTTATCTCTCTACATGGAGGTGGTGGTATGGTTTATATCTCTACATGGAGTTGGTGGTATGGTTTATCTCTCTACATGGAGGTGGTGGTATGGTTTATCTCTCTACATGGAGTTGGTGGTATGGTTTATCTCTCTACATGGAGGTGGTGGTATGGTTTATATCTCTACATGGAGTTGGTGGTATGGTTTATCTCTCTACATGGAGGTGGTGGTATGGTTTATCTCTCTACATGGAGGTGGTGGGATGGTTAATTTCTCTACAGGCAGGTGGAGGTAAGGTTTATCTCTCTACATGGAGGTGGTGGTATCGTTTATATCTCTAAATGGAGTTGGTGGTATGGTTTATCTCTCTACATGGAGGTGGTGGTATGGTTTATCTCTCTACAGGGAGGTGGTGGTATGGTTTATCTCTCTACATGGAGGTGGTGGTATGGTTTATATCTCTACATGGAGTTGGTGGTATGGTTTATCTCTCTACATGGAGGTGGTGGTATGGTTTATCTCTCTACATGGAGGTGGTGGGATGGTTAATTTCTCTACAGGCAGGTGGAGGTAAGGTTTATCTCTCTACATGGAGGTGGTGGTATCGTTTATATCTCTAAATGGAGTTGGTGGTATGGTTTATCTCTCTACATGGAGGTGGTGGTATGGTTTATCTCTCTACATGGAGGTGGTGGTATGGTTAATCTCTCCACATGGAGGTGGTGGTATGGTTTATCTCTCTACAGGGAGGTGGTGGTATGGTTTATATCTCTACATGGAGTTGGTGGTATGGTTTATCTCTCTACATGGAGGTGGTGGTATGGTTTATCTCTCTACATGGAGTTGGTGGTATGGTTTATCTCTCTACATGGAGGTGGTGGTATGGTTTATCTCTCTACATGGAGGTGGTGGTATGGTTTATCTCTCTACATGGAGGTGGTGGTATGGTTTATCTCTCTACATGGAGTTGGTGGTATGGTTTATCTCTCTACATGGAGTTGGTGGTATGGTTTATCTCTCTACATGGAGGTGGTGGTATGGTTTATCTCTCTACATGGAGGTGGTGGTATGGTTTATCTCTACATGGAGGTGGTGGTATGGATTATATCTCTACATGGAGGTGGTGGTATGGTTTATCTCTCTACATGGAGGTGGTGGTATGGTTTATCTCTCTACAGGGAGGTGGTGGTATGGTTTATCTCTCTACATGGAGGTGGTGGTATGGTTTATATCTCAACATGGAGTTGGTGGTATGGTTTATCTCTCTACATGGAGGTGGTGGTATGGTTTATCTCTCTACGTGGAGGTGGTGGTATGGTTTATATCTCTACATGGAGGTGGTGGTATGCTTTATCTCTCTACATGAGGTGGTGGTATGGTTTATCTCTCTAAATGGAGGTGGTGGTATCGTTTATATCTCTAAATGGAGTTGGTGGTATGGTTTATCTCTCTACATGGAGGTGGTGGTATGGTTTATCTCTCTACAGGGAGGTGGTGGTATGGTTTATCTCTCTACATGGAGGTGGTGGTATGGTTTATATCTCTACATGGAGTTGGTGGTATGGTTTATCTCTCTACATGGAGGTGGTGGTATGGTTTATCTCTCTACATGGAGGTGGTGGGATGGTTAATTTCTCTACAGGCAGGTGGAGGTAAGGTTTATCTCTCTACATGGAGGTGGTGGTATCGTTTATATCTCTAAATGGAGTTGGTGGTATGGTTTATCTCTCTACATGGAGGTGGTGGTATGGTTTATCTCTCTACATGGAGGTGGTGGTATGGTTAATCTCTCCACATGGAGGTGGTGGTATGGTTTATCTCTCTACAGGGAGGTGGTGGTATGGTTTATATCTCTACATGGAGTTGGTGGTATGGTTTATCTCTCTACATGGAGGTGGTGGTATGGTTTATCTCTCTACATGGAGTTGGTGGTATGGTTTATCTCTCTACATGGAGGTGGTGGTATGGTTTATCTCTCTACATGGAGGTGGTGGTATGGTTTATCTCTCTACATGGAGGTGGTGGTATGGTTTATCTCTCTACATGGAGTTGGTGGTATGGTTTATCTCTCTACATGGAGTTGGTGGTATGGTTTATCTCTCTACATGGAGGTGGTGGTATGGTTTATCTCTCTACATGGAGGTGGTGGTATGGTTTATCTCTACATGGAGGTGGTGGTATGGATTATATCTCTACATGGAGGTGGTGGTATGGTTTATCTCTCTACATGGAGGTGGTGGTATGGTTTATCTCTCTACAGGGAGGTGGTGGTATGGTTTATCTCTCTACATGGAGGTGGTGGTATGGTTTATATCTCAACATGGAGTTGGTGGTATGGTTTATCTCTCTACATGGAGGTGGTGGTATGGTTTATCTCTCTACGTGGAGGTGGTGGTATGGTTTATATCTCTACATGGAGGTGGTGGTATGCTTTATCTCTCTACATGAGGTGGTGGTATGGTTTATCTCTCTAAATGGATGTGGTGGTATGGTTTATCTCTCTACATGGAGGTGGTGGGATGGTTTATCTCTCTACAGGGAGGTGGTGGTATGGTTTATCTCTCTAAAGGCAGGTGGTGGTATGGTTTATCTCTCTACAGGGAGGTGGTGGTATGCTTTATCTCTCTACAGGGAGGTGGTGGTATGGTTTATCTCTCTACATGGAGGTGGTGGTATGGTTTATATCTCTAAAGGCAGGTGGTGGTATGGTGTATATCTTTACATGGAGGTGGTGGTATGGTTTTCTCTCTACAGGCAGGTGGTGGTATGGTTTATTTCTCTAGAGGGAGGTGGTGGTATGGTTAATCTCTCTACAGGGAGGTGGTGGTATGGTTTATCTCTCTACATGGATGTGGTGGTATGGTTTATCTCTCTACATGGAGGTGGTGGGATGGTTTATCTCTCTACATGAGGTGGTGGTATGGTTTATCTCTCTACATGGATGTCGTGGTATGGTTTATCTCTCTACATGGAGGTGGTGGGATGGTTTATCTCTCTACATGGAGGTGGTGGTATGGTTTATCTCTCTACAGGCAGGTGGTGGTATGGTTTATCTCTCTACAGGGAGGTGGTGGTATGGTTTATCTCTCTACAGGGAGGTGGTGGTATGGTTTATATCTCTACAGGCAGGTGGTGGTATGGTTTATCTCTCTACATGGAGGTGGTGGTATGGTTTATCTCTCTACATGGAGGTGGTGGTATGGTTTATCTATCTACGGGGAGGTGGTGGTATGGTTTATCTCTCTACAGGCAGGTGGTGGTATGGTTTATCTCTCTACATGGAGGTGGTGGTATAGTTTATCTCTCTACGTGGAGGTGGTTTATCTCTCTACATGGAGGTGGTGGTATGGTTTATCTCTCTATGGGGAGGTGGTTTATCTCTCTACATGGAGGTGATGGTATGGTTTATCTCTCTACGGGGAGGAGGTGGTATGGTTTATCTCTCTACATGGAGGTGGTGGTATGGTTTATATCTCTACATGGAGGTGGTGGTATGGTGTATATCTTTACATGGAGGTGGTGGTATGGTTTTCTCTCTACAGGCAGGTGGTGGTATGGTTTATCTCTCTAGAGGGAGGTGGTGGTATGGTTAATCTCTCTAAAGGGAGGTGGTGGTATGGTTTATCTCTACATGGAGGTGGTGGTATGGTTTATCTCTCTAGAGGGAGGAAGTGGTATGGTTTATCTCTCTACAGGGAGGTGGTGGTATGGTTAATCTCTCTACAGGGAGGTGGTGGTATGGTTTATCTCTCTACATGGAGGTGGTGGTATGGTTTATCTCTACATGGAGGTGGTGGTATGGTTTATCTCTCTACATGGAGGTGGTGGTATGGTTTATCTCTCTACATGGAGGTGGTGGTATGGTTAATCTCTCTACATGGAGGTGGTGGTATGGTTTATCTCTCTACAGGGAGGTGGTGGTATGGTTTATCTCTCTACATGGAGGTGGTGGTATGGTTTATATCTCTACATGGAGTTGGTGGTATGGTTTATCTCTCTACATGGAGGTGGTGGTATGGTTTATCTCTCTACATGGAGGTGGTGGGATGGTTAATTTCTCTACAGGCAGGTGGAGGTAAGGTTTATCTCTCTACATGGAGGTGGTGGTATGGTTTATCTCTCTACATGGAGGTGGTGGTATCGTTTATATCTCTAAATGGAGTTGGTGGTATGGTTTATCTCTCTACATGGAGGTGGTGGTATGGTTTATCTCTCTACATGGAGGTGGTGGTATGGTTAATCTCTCTACATGGAGGTGGTGGTATGGTTTATCTCTCTACAGGGAGGTGGTGGTATGGTTTATATCTCTACATGGAGTTGGTGGTATGGTTTATCTCTCTACATGGAGGTGGTGGTATGGTTTATCTCTCTACATGGAGTTGGTGGTATGGTTTATCTCTCTACATGGAGGTGGTGGTATGGTTTATCTCTCTACATGGAGGTGGTGGTATGGTTTATCTCTCTACATGGAGGTGGTGGTATGGTTTATCTCTCTACATGGAGTTGGTGGTATGGTTTATCTCTCTACATGGAGTTGGTGGTATGGTTTATCTCTCTACATGGAGGTGGTGGTATGGTTTATCTCTCTACATGGAGGTGGTGGTATGGTTTATCTCTACATGGAGGTGGTGGTATGGTTTATATCTCTACATGGAGGTGGTGGTATGGTTTATCTCTCTACATGGAGGTGGTGGTATGGTTTATCTCTCTACAGGGAGGTGGTGGTATGGTTTATCTCTCTACATGGAGGTGGTGGTATGGTTTATATCTCAACATGGAGTTGGTGGTATGGTTTATCTCTCTACATGGAGGTGGTGGTATGGTTTATCTCTCTACGTGGAGGTGGTGGTATGGTTTATATCTCTACATGGAGGTGGTGGTATGCTTTATCTCTCTACAGGGAGGTGGTGGTATAGTTTATCTCTCTACATGAGGTGGTGGTATGGTTTATCTCTCTAAATGGATGTGGTGGTATGGTTTATCTCTCTACATGGAGGTGGTGGGATGGTTTATCTCTCTACAGGGAGGTGGTGGTATGGTTTATCTCTCTAAAGGCAGGTGGTGTTATGGTTTATCTCTCTACAGGGAGGTGGTGGTATGGTTTATCTCTCTACAGGGAGGTGGTGGTATAGTTTATCTCTCTACATGAGGTGGTGGTATGGTTTATCTCTCTAAATGGATGTGGTGGTATGGTTTATCTCTCTACATGGAGGTGGTGGGATGGTTTATCTCTCTACAGGGAGGTGGTGGTATGCTTTATCTCTCTACAGGGAGGTGGTGGTATGGTTTATCTCTCTACATGAGGTGGTGGTATGGTTTATCTCTCTACATGGATGTGGTGGTATGGTTTATCTCTCTACATGGAGGTGGTGGGATGGTTTATCTCTCTACATGGAGGTGGTGGTATGGTTTATCTCTCTACAGGCAGGTGGTGGTATGGTTTATCTCTCTACAGGGAGGTGGTGGTATGGTTTATCTCTCTACAGGGAGGTGGTGGTATGGTTTATATCTCTACAGGCAGGTGGTGGTATGGTTTATCTCTCTACATGGAGGTGGTGGTATGGTTTATCTCTCTACATGGAGGTGGTGGTATGGTTTATCTATCTACGGGGAGGTGATGGTATGGTTTATCTCTCTACAGGCAGGTGGTGGTATGGTTTATCTCTCTACATGGAGGTGGTGGTATAGTTTATCTCTCTACGTGGAGGTGGTTTATCTCTCTACATGGAAGTGGTGGTATGGTTTATCTCTCTATGGGGAGGTGGTTTATCTCTCTACATGGAGGTGATGGTATGGTTTATCTCTCTACGAGGAGGAGGTGGTATGGTTTATCTCTCTACATGGAGGTGGTGGTATGGTTTATATCTCTACATGGAGGTGGTGGTATGGTGTATATCTTTACATGGAGGTGGTGGTATGGTTTTCTCTCTACAGGCAGGTGGTGGTATGGTTTATTTCTCTAGAGGGAGGTGGTGGTATGGTTAATCTCTCTACAGGGAGGTGGTGGTATGTTTTATCTCTCTACATGAAGGTGGTGGTATGGTTTATCTCTACATGGAGGTGGTGGGATGGTTTATCTCTCTACAGGGAGGTGGTGGTATGCTTTATCTCTCTACAGGGAGGTGGTGGTATGGTTTATCTCTCTACATGAGGTGGTGGTATGGTTTATCTCTCTACATGGATGTCGTGGTATGGTTTATCTCTCTACATGGAGGTGGTGGGATGGTTTATCTCTCTACATGGAGGTGGTGGTATGGTTTATCTCTCTACAGGCAGGTGGTGGTATGGTTTATCTCTCTACAGGGAGGTGGTGGTATGGTTTATCTCTCTACAGGGAGGTGGTGGTATGGTTTATATCTCTACAGGCAGGTGGTGGTATGGTTTATCTCTCTACATGGAGGTGGTGGTATGGTTTATCTCTCTACATGGAGGTGGTGGTATGGTTTATCTATCTACGGGGAGGTGATGGTATGGTTTATCTCTCTACAGGCAGGTGGTGGTATGGTTTATCTCTCTACATGGAGGTGGTGGTATAGTTTATCTCTCTACGTGGAGGTGGTTTATCTCTCTACATGGAGGTGGTGGTATGGTTTATCTCTCTATGGGGAGGTGGTTTATCTCTCTACATGGAGGTGATGGTATGGTTTATCTCTCTACGGGGAGGAGGTGGTATGGTTTATCTCTCTACATGGAGGTGGTGGTATGGTTTATATCTCTACATGGAGGTGGTGGTATGGTGTATATCTTTACATGGAGGTGGTGGTATGGTTTATCTCTCTACAGGCAGGTGGTGGTATGGTTTATCTCTCTAGAGGGAGGTGGTGGTATGATTAATCTCTCTACAGGGAGGTGGTGGTATGGTTTATCTCTCTACATGGAGGTGGTGGTATGGTTTATCTCTCTAGAGGGAGGAAGTGGTATGGTTTATCTCTCTACAGGGAGGTGGTGGTATGGTTAATCTCTCTACAGGGAGGTGGTGGTATGGTTTATCTCTCTACATGGAGGTGGTGGTATGGTTTATCTCTACATGGAGGTGGTGGTATGGTTTATCTCTCTACATGGAGGTGGTGGTATGGTTTATCTCTCTACATGGAGGTGGTGGTATGGTTAATCTCTCTACATGGAGGTGGTGGTATGGTTTATCTCTCTACAGGGAGGTGGTGGTATGGTTTATCTCTCTACATGGAGGTGGTGGTATGGTTTATATCTCTACATGGAGTTGGTGGTATGGTTTATCTCTCTACATGGAGGTGGTGGTATGGTTTATCTCTCTACATGGAGGTGGTGGTATCGTTTATATCTCTAAATGGAGTTGGTGGTATGGTTTATCTCTCTACATGGAGGTGGTGGTATGGTTTATCTCTCTACATGGAGGTGGTGGTATGGTTTATCTCTACATGGAGGTGGTGGTATGGTTTATATCTCTACATGGAGGTGGTGGTATGGTTTATCTCTCTACATGGAGGTGGTGGTATGGTTTATCTCTCTACATGGAGGTGGTGGGAGGGTTTATTTCTCTACAGGCAGGTGGAGGTAAGGTTTATCTCTCTACAGGGAGGTGGTGGTATGGTTTATCTCTACATGGAGGTGGTGGTATGGTTTATCTCTCTACATGGAGGTGGTGGTATGGTTTATATCTCTACGTGGAGGTGGTGGTATGGTTTATCTCTCTACGTGGAGGTGGTGGTATGGTTTATATCTCTATATGGAGGTGGTGGTATGCTTTATCTCTCTACAGGGAGGCGGTGGTATAGTTTATCTCTCTACATGAGGTGGTGGTATAGTTTATCTCTCTACATGAGGTGGTGGTATGGTTTATCTCTCTACATGGAGGTGGTGGGATGGTTTATCTCTCTACAGGGAGGTGGTGGTATGGTTTATCTCTCTACAGGCAGGTGGTGGTATGGTTTATCTCTCTACAGGGAGGTGGTGGTATGGTTTATCTCTCTACATGGAGGTGGTGGTATAGTTTATCTCTCTACATGAGGTGGTGGTATGGTTTATCTCTCTAAATGGATGTGGTGGTATGGTTTATCTCTCTACAGGGAGGTGGTGGTATGGTTTATCTCTCTACATGGAGGTGGTGGGATGTTTTATCTCTCTACATGGAGGTGGTGGGATGTTTTATCTCTCTACAGGCAGGTGGTGGTATGGTTTATCTCTCTACAGGGAGGTGGGTGTATGGTTTATCTCTCTACAGGCAGGTGGTGGTATGGTTTATCTCTCTACATGGAGGTGGTGGTATGGTTTATCTATCTACGGGGAGGTGGTGGTATGGTGTATATCTTTACATGGAGGTGGTGGTATGGTTTATCTCTCTACAGGCAGGTGGTGGTATGGTTTATCTCTCTAGAGGGAGGTGGTGGTATGGTTAATCTCTCTACAGGGAGGTGGTGGTATGGTTTATCTCTCTACATGGAGGTGGTGGTATGGTTTATCTCTCTAGAGGGAGGAAGTGGTATGGTTTATCTCTCTACAGGGAGGTGGTGGTATGGTTAATCTCTCTACAGGGAGGTGGTGGTATGGTTTATCTCTCTACATGGAGGTGGTGGTATGGTTTATCTCTACATGGAGGTGGTGGTATGGTTTATCTCTCTACATGGAGGTGGTGGTATGGTTTATCTCTCTACATGGAGGTGGTGGTATGGTTAATCTCTCTACATGGAGGTGGTGGTATGGTTTATCTCTCTACAGGGAGGTGGTGGTATGGTTTATCTCTCTACATGGAGGTGGTGGTATGGTTTATATCTCTACATGGAGTTGGTGGTATGGTTTATCTCTCTACATGGAGGTGGTGGTATGGTTTATCTCTCTACATGGAGGTGGTGGGATGGTTTATTTCTCTACAGGCAGGTGGAGGTAAGGTTTATCTCTCTACATGGAGGTGGTGGTATGGTTTATCTCTCTACATGCAGGTGGTGGTATGGTTTATATCTCTACTTGGAGGTCGTGGTATGGTTTATCTCTCTACATGGAGGTGGTGGTATGGTTAATCTCTCTACATGGAGGTGGTGGTATGGTTTATCTCTCTACAGGGAGGTGGTGGTATGGTTTATCTCTCTACATGGAGGTGGTGGTATCGTTTATATCTCTACATGGAGTTGCTGGTATGGTTTATCTCTCTACATGGAGGTGGTGGTATGGTTTATCTCTCTACATGGAGGTGGTGGTATGGTTTATCTCTACATGGAGGTGGTGGTATGGTTTATATCTCTACATGGAGGTGGTGGTATGGTTTATCTCTCTACATGGAGGTGGTGGTATGGTTTATCTCTCTACATGGAGGTGGTGGGAGGGTTTATTTCTCTACAGGCAGATGGAGGTAAGGTTTATCTCTCTACAGGGAGTTGGTGGTATGGTTTATCTCTACATGGAGGTGGTGGTATGGTTTATCTCTCTACATGGAGGTGGTGGTATGGTTTATATCTCTACATGGAGGTGGTGGTATGCTTTATCTCTCTACAGGGAGGCGGTGGTATAGTTTATCTCTCTACATGAGGTGGTGGTATGGTTTATCTCTCTAAATGGATGTGGTGGTATGGTTTATCTCTCTACAGGGAGGTGGTGGGATGGTTTATCTCTCTACAGGGAGGTGGTGGTATGGTTTATCTCTCTACAGGCAGGTGGTGGTATGGTTTATCTCTCTACAGGGAGGTGGTGGTATGGTTTATCTCTCTACAGGGAGGTGGTGGTATAGTTTATCTCTCTACATGAGGTGGTGGTATGGTTTATCTCTCTAAATGGATGTGGTGGTATGGTTTATCTCTCTACATGGAGGTGGTGGGATGGTTTATCTCTCTACAGGGAGGTGGTGGTATGCTTTATCTCTCTACAGGGAGGTGGTGGTATGGTTTATCTCTCTACATGAGGTGGTGGTATGGTTTATCTCTCTACATGGATGTGGTGGTATGGTTTATCTCTCTACATGGAGGTGGTGGGATGGTTTATCTCTCTACATGGAGGTGGTGGTATGGTTTATCTCTCTACAGGCAGGTGGTGGTATGGTTTATCTCTCTACAGGGAGGTGGGTGTATGGTTTATCTCTCTACAGGGAGGTGGTGGTATGGTTTATATCTCTACAGGCAGGTGGTGGTATGGTTTATCTCTCTACATGGAGGTGGTGGTATGGTTTATCTCTCTACATGGAGGTGGTGGTATGGTTTATCTATCTACGGGGAGGTGATGGTATGGTTTATCTCTCTACAGGCAGGTGGTGGTATGGTTTATCTCTCTACATGGAGGTGGTGGTATAGATTATCTCTCTATGGGGAGGTGGTTTATCTCTCTACATGGAGGTGATGGTATGGTTTATCTCTCTACGGGGAGGAGGTGGTATGGTTTATCTCTCTACATGGAGGTGGTGGTATGGTTTATATCTCTACATGGAGGTGGTGGTATGGTGTATATCTATACATGGAGGTGGTGGTATGGTTTATCTCTCTACAGGCAGGTGGTGGTATGGTTTATCTCTCTACATGGAGGTGGTGGTATGGTTTATCTCTCTACAGGCAGGTGGTGGTATGGTTTATCTCTCTACATGGAGGTGGTGGTATGGTTTATCTCTCTACAGGCAGGTGGCGGTATGGTTTATCTCTCTACATGGAGGTGGTGGTATAGTTTATCTCTCTACGGGGAGGTGGTGGTATGGTTTATCTCTACATGGAGGTGGTGGTATGGTTTATCTCTCTACATGAAGGTGGTGGTATAGTTTATCTCTCTACAGGCAGGTGGTGGTATGGTTTATCTCTCTACGTGGAGGTCGTGGTATGGTAGGTGGTGGTATGGTTTATCTCTCTACATGGAGGTGGTGGTATAGTTTATCTCTCTACAGGCAGGTGGTGGTATGGTTTATCTCTCTACGTGGAGGTGGGGGTATGGTTTATCTCTCTAGAGGGAGGTGGTGGTATGGTTTATCTCTCTACAGGGAGGTGGTGGTATGGTTTATCTCTCTACATGGAGGTGGTGGGATGGTTTATTTCTCTACAGGCAGGTGGAGGTAAGGTTTATCTCTCTACATGGAGGTGGTGGTATGGTTTATCTCTACATGGAGGTGGTGGTATGGTTTATCTCTCTACGTGGAGGTGGTGGTATGGTTTATATCTCTACGTGGAGGTGGTGGTATGGTTTATCTCTCTACGTGGAGGTGGTGGTATGGTTTATATCTCTACATGGAGGTGGTGCTATGCTTTATCTCTCTACAGGGAGGTGGTGGTATAGTTTATCTCTCTACAGGGAGGTGGTGGTATGGTTTATCTCTCTAAATGGATGTGGTGGTATGGTTTATCTCTCTACATGGAGGTGGTGGGATGGTTTATCTCTCTAAAGGGAGGTTGTGGTATGGTTTATCTCTCTACAGGCAGGTGGTGGTATGGTTTATCTCTCTACAGGGAGGTGGTGGTATGGTTTATCTCTCTACATGGAGGTGGTGGGATGGTTTATCTCTCTACATGGAGGCTGTGGGATGGTTTATCTCTCTACAGGCAGGTGGTGGTATGATTTATCTCTCTACAGGGAGGTGGTGATATGGTTTATCTCTCTACAGGGAGGTGTTTGGTATGTTTTATATCTCTACAGGCAGGTGGTGATATTGTTTATCTCTCTACATGGAGGTGGTGGTATGGTTTATCTATCTACGGGGAGGTGATGGTATGGTTTATCTCTCTACAGGCAGGTGGTGGTATGGTTTATCTTTCTACATGGAGGTGGTGGTATAGTTTATCTCTCTATGTGGAGGTGGTTTATCTCTCTACATGGAGGTGGTGGTATGGTTTATCTCTCTATGGGGAGGTGGTTTATCTCTCTACATGGAGGTGATGGTATGGTTTATCTCTCTACATGGAGGTGGTGGTATGGTTTATCTCTCTACATGGAGGTGGTGGTATGGTTTATCTATCTACGGGGAGGTGATGGTATGGTTTATCTCTCTACAGGCAGGTGGTGGTATGGTTTATCTCTCTACATGGAGGTGGTGGTATAGTTTATCTCTCTACGTGGAGGTAGTTTATCTCTCTACATGGAGGTGGTGGTATGGTTTATCTCTCTATGGGGAGGTGGTTTATCTCTCTACATGGAGGTGATGGTATGGTTTATCTCTCTACGGGGAGGAGGTAGTATGGTTTATCACTCTACATGGAGGTGGTGGTATGGTTTATATCTCTACATGGAGGTGGTGGTATGGTGTATATCTATACATGGAGGTGGTGGTATGGTTTATCTCTCTACAGGCAGGTGGTGGTATGGTTTATCTCTCTACATGGAGGTGGTGGTATGGTTTATCTCTCTACAGGCAGGTGGTGGTATGGTTTATCTTTCTACATGGAGGTGGTGGTATAGTTTATCTCTCTATGTGGAGGTGGTTTATCTCTCTACATGGAGGTGGTGGTATGGTTTATCTCTCTATGGGGAGGTGGTTTATCTCTCTACATGGAGGTGATGGTATGGTTTATCTCTCTACATGGAGGTGGTGGTATGGTTTATCTCTCTACATGGAGGTGGTGGTATGGTTTATCTATCTACGGGGAGGTGATGGTATGGTTTATCTCTCTACAGGCAGGTGGTGGTATGGTTTATCTCTCTACATGGAGGTGGTGGTATAGTTTATCTCTCTACGTGGAGGTAGTTTATCTCTCTACATGGAGGTGGTGGTATGGTTTATCTCTCTATGGGGAGGTGGTTTATCTCTCTACATGGAGGTGATGGTATGGTTTATCTCTCTACGGGGAGGAGGTAGTATGGTTTATCACTCTACATGGAGGTGGTGGTATGGTTTATATCTCTACATGGAGGTGGTGGTATGGTGTATATCTATACATGGAGGTGGTGGTATGGTTTATCTCTCTACAGGCAGGTGGTGGTATGGTTTATCTCTCTACATGGAGGTGGTGGTATGGTTTATCTCTCTACAGGCAGGTGGTGGTATGGTTTATGTCTCTACATGGAGGTGGTGGTATGGTTTATCTCTCTACAGGCAGGTGGCGGTATGGTTTATCTCTCTACATGGAGGTGGTGGTATAGTTTATCTCTCTACGGGGAGGTGGTGGTATGGTTTATCTCTACATGGAGGTGGTGGTATGGTTTATCTCTCTACATGAAGGTGGTGGTATAGTTTATCTCTCTACAGGCAGGTGGTGGTATGGTTTATCTCTCTACGTGGAGGTGGTGGTATGGTTTATCTCTCTAGAGGGAGGTGGTGGTATGGTTTATCTCTCTACAGGGAGGTGGTGGTATGGTTTATCTCTCTACATGGAGGTGGTGGGATGGTTTATTTCTCTACAGGCAGGTGGAGGTAAGGTTTATCTCTCTACATGGAGGTGATGGTATGGTTTATCTCTACATGGAGGTGGTGGTATGGTTTATCTCTCTACGTGGAGGTGGTGGTATGGTTTATATCTCTACGTGGAGGTGGTGGTATGGTTTATCTCTCTACGTGGAGGTGGTGGTATGGTTTATATCTCTACATGGAGGTGGTGGTATGCTTTATCTCTCTACAGGGAGGTGGTGGTATAGTTTATCTCTCTACAGGGAGGTGGTGGTATGGTTTATCTCTCTAAATGGATGAGGTGGTATGGTAGGTGGTGGTATGGTTTATCTCTCTACATGGAGGTGGTGGTATAGTTTATCTCTCTACAGGCAGGTGGTTGTATGGTTTATCTCTCTACGTGGAGGTGGGGGTATGGTTTATCTCTCTACAGGCAGGTGGTGGTATGATTTATCTCTCTACAGGGAGGTGGTGATATGGTTTATCTCTCTACAGGGAGGTGTTTGGTATGTTTTATATCTCTACAGGCAGGTGGTGATATTGTTTATCTCTCTACATGGAGGTGGTGGTATGGTTTATCTATCTACGGGGAGGTGATGGTATGGTTTATCTCTCTACAGGCAGGTGGTGGTATGGTTTATCTTTCTACATGGAGGTGGTGGTATAGTTTATCTCTCTATGTGGAGGTGGTTTATCTCTCTACATGGAGGTGGTGGTATGGTTTATCTCTCTATGGGGAGGTGGTTTATCTCTCTACATGGAGGTGATGGTATGGTTTATCTCTCTACATGGAGGTGGTGGTATGGTTTATATCTCTACATGGAGGTGGTGGTATGGTTTATCTCTCTACAGGCAGGTGGTGGTATGGTTTATCTCTCTACATGGAGGTGGTGGTATGGTTTATCTCTCTACAGGCAGGTGGTGGTGTGGTTTATCTCCCTACATGGAGGTGGTGGTATGGTTTATCTCTCTACAGGCAGGTGGTGGTATGGTTTATCTCTCTACATGGAGGTGATGGTATACTTTATCTCTCTACGGGGAGGTGGTGGTATGGTTTATCTCTACATGGAGGTGGTGGTATGGTTTATCTCTCTACATGAAGGTGGTTGTATCGTTTATCTCTCTACAGGCAGGTGGTGGTATGGTTTATCTCTCTACATGGAGGTGGTGGTATGGTAGGTGGTGGTATGGTTTATCTCTCTACATGGAGGTGGTGGTATAGTTTATCTCTCTACAGGCAGGTGGTGGTATGGTTTATCTCTCTACATGGAGTTGGTGGTATGGTTTATCTCTCTACATGGAGGTGGTGGTATGGTTTATCCCTCTACATGCAGGTGGTGGTATGGTTTATCTCTCTACATGGAGGTGGTGGTATAGTTCATCTCTCTACAGGCAGGTGGTGGTATGGTTTATCTCTCTACAGGGAGGTGGTGGTATGGTTTATCTCTCTACGGGGAGGTGGTGGTATGGTTTATCTCTCTACAGGCAGGTGTTGGTATGGTTTATCACTTGATATGAAATAGTATCTTAATTCCTCTCTCTGCCCTCTGCTGCACAGGATGATGAATAAAATATTTTTTTGTACCAATCTATATTTTTATAACTGGTAAAGGCCCCAGGGAGACAAAATCCTTCTAATGCAGTTAGACCATGAACATATAAGACCACCGGCCGACAGCAGTACAAACCAAACAGTGGGGACCTTCTTCATGGGAGAAAGACCATGCGGAGTGGCGTGGTATGACATGAGAGGCTGGTAACCTGGATTCTCACTGTGCCAGCCTAAGTGCTGCTAACAGCTAAACAGCAGGCGTAAACCACCAGCATCACCTGCAGCTCTATGACACCTGGGCTGGCCATGCTACAACTCTACGAGCCATGCTGAAATTCCATCCTAAAGGAAATCCCCACTGACAACTAAAACAATAAGCCACCGTGACGTCATCTCTGCTTATGGAAAATGACCATGAGAAAGCTGCCTCACCCAAGACGCTGCCAGTCCTGATGTTTTCACCACACAGACATTGTGGTGAAGAATCCACAACAGCCACTTCAATCTCAGGAGGCTGAAGAAATGAGTCCTGTCCCCGAGGGCCTTCACAGTGTTCTACAGGAGCACCATAGACATCATTCTGCCGGGCTGCATCACAGCCTGGTACGGCAACTCCCTCGCCGCTGACCGCAAAGCTCTACAGAGGGTGGTACGCTCAGCCCAACGCACCACTGGGTGCTCACTGCCTGCCCTCCAGGACACCTACAACACCACGTGTCGCAGGAAGGCCAAGAAGATTCCTTGGGACCTCAGCCACCCTCAGCCACCCATCTCTCCGCTTCCATCACTGGGCAGTATAGGAGCATCATGGATAAAAACTGTCAGACTGGCCAGTAGCGTTGACACTGCAGCCACCGTGGAAGGTATAAAGAGTAGTTGAGGAGAATTCGGTGAGCCGGGGATGTCAAGGCTGGGTTGCAAAACTGGTGCCAACCATTTCCAGTAAGAAGTGATGACACCAGAGTTACAGTCTCAACTTGTCTGTATTTTTCTGCATGTTCTTGTTGTGTTTTTAACACAAGGCACATTGATAACAACGAGAAAACAGTACAAAATGTATCCGTTTGAAGCCCTGGTTTATGGTTCTTATTATTCACAACATTCATTCCACCCTCAAAATGTGTAGGTTGGCGTTTATTGTCATGAATCTTGCCCTGGAGGCAGCTCTGCAGAGTGGTCACTAGCTGGCACAGCCACAAAGTCATAAAATCTGATTCAAAACCTAACCTTAACCTTGACCACACTTCTAACCCCAATGACTAACCCTAATCTTAAATTAAGAGCTAAAAGCTCATTTTGGTTTCCAGAATTTTTTACAATACAGACAGTTTTGCAGCTGGCCCATTTAGCGGGAAATTGCTCAGTTCTGCCTCCAGGGTAAGACTCGTGACAATATATGTCAACCTGTTCAAAATGTATTCTTACAGGCTGAGGCAAATTTTGTATGATCTCATTCAAATAGTGTTGAGAGTTGGTATTTCGTGGGTTTGGTTGGAGACAATAAAGATATTGTCATAACAGAGAGAAATACAGTATGAACAGACATTTGTCTTGCACTTGCTGAGTGGAAAACTGCTCATCAAGTCAAAGTAACATTTAACAGCTGGTTGATTTTTGAACTCTGCTCCCTCTTTCCTTTTCTCTTTCTCACATTCTCTTTCTATTCTTATCTCCAAGACAACCTTACTGTTGTGATGAACATCTGTCATGAGATCGTTGAAGCGTGAACAGTGAGCGATGGCATAAAGGGATATTCATCACTCTAGCCAGCCAAGCGATCATTGGGTAAATTACATCACAGGTAAGTTAAGGACACATCGTCTCTCCTCTTTCTTTCTCAAAAATAATTGATAGATACTGATACGCAGAACACAAGTGGGTACATTTAAAGACTAAACTACTTTCATTTTGCTACACATGTGGAAAGGCTCTGGAATATGTTACTACTTAAGTGCCCCTCCTGCCCCTCCCATCGCATTCCATGCCATGTTCTGTGTCACCTCATTATTGGTAGGCTTTTTGTGATAAGGGCCATAACCGCTTGACCAGATTCAGTCTTTGGTGGTTAGCAGACCCATCAGTGACCGTAGAGTTCTCTCTGCTTTATCATTGAATCTCTAATAGACAAGCCTCAGCCAAACAGGCAACATGGTTTTGTTATTCAAACTGGGCTCTGTCTCAACAAGTCTTTGAAGTCACTCTCTACAAAGAGGGCCAGTACTGCCATTACGGGGCTAGTTGTTGGGGAATATGAGTCATTGAAGGCAGATGAATCTATGCCAACACAGTGTTAGCTAGGCCTGCGGCTACGGTGAGGAATCGGTCATGCCATGCAATATGAAAGACCTTATTGACAAACTGATGGATTGTCTGCATTGAATTTAAGAGAGAGGGGGGAGGCTGATTTAGTAGCCTAAATCATTTAGAATCTGTCATATGATGGAATTTTCCCAACTTGAGCTTGTTCATTGACTACTCTATGAAACAGCATTTCTGTAGTGCTTTCTGACTTGGCAGAGGGACAATAGTGCATTCATGATTATTTGTATATCCATACAGGACATGTCTTAGTCTTAGTCCAGTATAGAATCTGAAATATAGCAGGAACCACTCAACTGCTCCATCCCAAACTGCCTTATGATGGACTATTGTTCTTACTATTCCTATTCAACTTTCAATCTTTTTATTATGATTGCTTCTTAAATTACTCATTGTATCGTATGATTTTATGACGTTGTATGTTTGAATGTTGTACATTTTATACATTTGAAAAATAGACTTTGGTCTCAATGGGACTCCCTGCTAAAATAAAGGATAAGTAAAATCTACAGCATTTTTACTACTTGGATTTGCACTTTTTTGAGAATTATGGACTTTCCCGTTTCAAACACCTGCGAGCCAACATACTCCCACATTACAGCTAATATCCAACCCCCTAAATCCCTACCCTACTAAACACACACATCCCTGGACAAGGAGTGCCCTAAATGCTTGAATCAAAGAGAGCTAACCCACAGCAGAAACATTCACACCAGTCCCCCAATGAGACATCTATTAGTAGGATTTACTGGAGGAAGACTTGTTCCACCGTCCTGGAAATCTTTCTGTTCCAGGGCCTTTGCTTTTCATCTCTCTCTCTCTCTTCACCATCTCCGTTCAGCATCTAGCAAATTAATAATGACAATGCAGCCTAATGGGAACAGGGGAAGCATTACTGAGGTCAAAGAACATACAGTACGTTGCTATGGACACCATTTGAGTTCCAATATCCTAGCATGTAAGTGGTTTACATACACTCCTACTTACTCACATGTACCGTATCAAACACTGTCCAGAATGTTGCTCAAATGAAAATGACAAGACAAACGGTATAATGAAGGGGAAAGATGATCAACCCAGAAGGTATATTATTACTGTCTCCACGTTGATAAATGAACACACGTCACACTGAAGTACACAGCATCAACTACCACATCCCACAGCTTTATTATGTCAGTCACAGTGGAGGCTGCAGAGGGGAGGACGGCTCATAATAATGTCCGGAATGGAGTGAATGGAAAGGTATCAAACACATGGTTTTCATTCATTCACTCCCTTACACTCCATTCCAGCCATTATTATGAGCGGTCCTCCCCTCAGCCTCCACTGGTATTGGGTGATAGCGCTAGGGTCATTTGCCGTCTTCAGCAGCTCCTGTGGACAGGTCTATGATTAGGGGGCTCTTGACAATATACACTGAGTGTACAAAACATTAGGAACATGTTGACTCCAATGCTTCCCACAGTTGTGTCAATTTGGCTGTTTGTCCCTTGGGTGGTGGACCATTATTGATACACAAGGGAAACTGTTGAGCATGAAAAACCCAGCAGCATTGCAGTCCTTGACACACTCAAACCGGTGCGCCTAACACCTACTGCCATACCCCGTTCAAAGAGATGTGTTTTGTACACTCAGTGTAGACAGGCTCATTCCCCCTTAGCCTCTGCCCTTGCTTGAAGAACGGCTGGGTTCTGTTACCTTCACTCCCTACTAGACCAGTTGACGTGGGACATGTTGACACATCTGGTCCGGCCTCTGAGCCCTGAGAACGCCTCCCCTCAGATGCATGTCTATGTTGATGCACAGTTACGTGAGTATTTATTTTCCCATTAACTCCAATTCCAAAGACACATGCCTTTGACTATGTAACACTTTCTATGTGATCTTATTGGCCTGTGGACTCTGAGACCAAGATTTGGGGTAAAACATTCAAATCCACGCAAGAATTTGTAGGTTTCTAAATCTTCCGTCTGGAGCAAGTGTGCACACAAACGGTGCACTGTGTTCAATGTTCGTCTTGGGCTCAGAGTCCACAGTACAAAAATACAAATATTCTCTGGGATTACATAGGAGTTTGTGTCTTTGGAATTGCAATGCAATGTCTCTCCCATACTAGACCCAGTGCTATTCAAGCTCATCCTGTAACAGACCAGGAATCAAACACGGCTCAGCAGTGCAATGTGCTCAGAAGGAGACAGTGTTAACATGTCAAGCTAAAGGCTAGCGGCTTGCACTGACGGCTAACATCTGTACTCATGTCTCAGGCAAGGAAACATTACCACGGCAACAGAAACAAAAAATGCTTTGCACAATTAACCAATTAATCAAACCTTGCTGTTCCATGGACCATACCCGTTGGAAAATATTGCACTCGCAGGTATCCCCTATGCTCCCAAAGGAAAGTGCACAGTTCACACTGAATCCTGTCATCAGTGGGATTTTCTGTTGACAAAGCTGTTTGTTCCGTCAGTAAACCATGAGCAGTGTGTTCAGCACCCTCTAAACCAGACAGTCCATGAAAACCACCGCAGCCACTGTAACACACATCTGGAAGGAGTCACACTGATGGAAATGGCCTGGGGTTTAAAGGGGCAGGGGTCATGGCATAAACGACTGACACCCAGGTGCTGGGAAACAGTCTCTATGGGAGGAGTAAAACAAGCCATCAATTGAGTAGGACAATGTGTGTGCGAGCATGTGTGTGTGTGTACCTGTTGTATTTTTCTGATGGTGTTTTTTTTTTTTAACAAAGTTATGACTTCAGCTACTTATTAATTTCCTAATGGCTGCTATGTGTTGCAAAGGAGGGGTGATAAAGTATATTCTAGAAGTGATCTGGATGCAGCACTGTATTCACTGTGGCTTTAACCAGGGCTCTGACACTCTAATCTCTCTGTGTGAGATACAAGACAGAGTCATTTATGGACAGATACATTATCTTCAGGGGGAAAAAGGGTTGAAAAAGCTCTACGCTGTAAAATAACCCCAAACCCCTCCCTTGCTTGAGAAGCTCGCTTCATGTGCCTGGCGTGTTTCAAGACTGGCTTGACTCGGGGCTGTCTAAATGTTACATACAGTACCTCCCACTCCAGTCCATAGACATTGGGATTCCCCTTTCTAATGTAATTCAAGGGCCTATCATTACATCGTCAGGCATACCCATGACCTGTCGTTGACCCTTTAGGGGTCAAGCTGTGTGCGTCCCTGATTCTCCACACTTTTCTCAAAGTGTGCACTTGCACACACCCCCCGCGGAAAAGTGTGGAGAATCGGGACTAAGGCACGGTCATAGATGGGAGATGGGGTCGCAAGCTGTCAGCTATTTTAAAGTGATGTTAACGCAAGGACGTAAATGTATAGAAACAGTTCAAAACGTAAAGCATGTCAAAAGTGAGAAAAAATAAGAAACCTGCACACTGCTCTTGCTAGTATCACTGCTCTTTATTAAGCTCTAACGAAAGCCTTGAGGTCGACACGTAAAGCTTAATAAAGAGCAGTGACACTATCAAGAGCAGTGTGCTGTTTTTTTCTTTTTTCTCATCTTATTCAACTGTTACCATGCACCTGCAACAAAGATAGCTCAGATGTGCGAGTGCCTTTTGAATTTTGAAAAGTGAGACATCTAAACTCACCAACAGCTGTAGCCCCAAACCAATTTTTGGGAGATTAATCAAATGTTCGGCTGTCTGAGCTTCTGTCTGATTCTTCCGATTAATAGAACCTTTCAGCAAGTTTATCTCAATGGAAAAAAGAGTAAGCAGAGGCCTCTAGAGGCAAGCCATTGAACTCAAGGTCAGCAGACCGTGGCCGCCCGGCAGGTTAGTCCATCAGCCCACTACATTGTGTTGCCTGACGTCTAGATGGCCGTCCGGCAGGTTAGTCCATCAGCCCACTACATTGTGTTGCCTGACGTCTAGATGGCCGTCCGGCAGGTTAATCCATCAGCCCACTACATTGTGTTGCCTGACATCTAGATGACCGTCCGGCAGGTTAATCCATCAGCCCACTGCATTGTGTTGCCTGACATCTAGATGACCTTCTGGCAGGTTAGTCCATCAGCCCACTACATTGTGTTGCCTGACATCTAGATGACCTTCTGGCAGGTTAGTCCATCAGCCCACTACATTGTGTTGCCTGACATCTAGATGACCTTCTGGCATGTTAATCCATCAGCCCACTACATTGTGTTGCCTGACATCTAGATGGCCGTCCGGCAGGTTAGTCCATCAGCCCACTACATTGTGTTGCCTGACGTCTAGATGGTCGTCCGGCAGGTTAATCCATCAGCCCACTACATTGTGTTGCCTGACATCTAGATGACCTTCTGGCAGGTCAGTCCATCAGCCCACTACATTGTGTTGCCTGACATCTAGATGACCTTCTGGCAGGTTAGTCCATCAGCCCACTACATTGTGTTGCCTGACATCTAGATGGCCGTCCGGCAGGTTAGTCCATCAGCCCACTACATTGTGTTGCCTGACATCTAGATGACCTTCTGACAGGTTAGTCCATCAGCCCACTACATTGTGTTGCCTGACATCTAGATGGCCGTCCGGCAGGTTAGTCCATCAGCCCACTACATTGTGTTGCCTGACATCTAGATGGCCGTCCGGCAGGTTAATCCATCAGCCCACTACATTGTGTTGCCTGACGTCTAGATGACCTTCTGACAGGTTAGTCCATCAGCCCACTACATTGTGTTGCCTGACATCTAGATGACCTTCTGACAGGTTAGTCCATCAGCCCACTACATTGTGTTGCCTGACATCTAGATGACCTTCTGACAGGTTAGTCCATCAGCCCACTACATTGTGTTGCCTGACATCTAGATGACCTTCTGACAGGTTAGTCCATCAGCCCACTACATTGTGTTGCCTGACATCTAGATGACCTTCTGACAGGTTAGTCCATCAGCCCACTACATTGTGTTGCCTGACATCTAGATGACCTTCTGGCAGTTTAGTCCATCAGCCCACTACATTGTGTTGCCTGACGTCTAGATGACCTTCTGGCAGTTTAGTCCATCAGCCCACTACATTGTGTTGCCTGACATCTAGTGAGCATCACTGATACTACAACATAAACACAGTACAACACATCATCAAATAGAGATACATGGGGTGAAATGGAATGAATATTGTCTTGTAATAGCAGTATTGATATAAGGAAGAGATGCCATACCTCGTCTAGTAAATTGTGTAACTATAATTTATATGCATAGGTTCCTACTGGGAACTAGGCTAGTGTTGAAATAGGGAGGGTGCGTCACAGGGAACTATGAAGGAAGATAGTGAAGCTCAATAGACACTTTTGCCACACTGGAGGGAAATCAGCATAATAATCTTGGTTTTAGCCTGTGTTTCAGTCTTTTTGTGCCATCATGCCACTCCTCGCAGTTGTCACTCATTGTCATGCATGAAAGAATGGAATAGGCAATAGCCCACACAGGTCTGGGACCAGGCTAGCCTGGCTTGCCAAGCCTAGCATTCAATTACTTTGTTTTGAAAGTTGGGTTGATTACTTCGTTTTTAATTACATTTCGAATAACATATGCCATTTAGCAAACGCTTTAATCCAAAGTGATTTACAATATGCATTAATTTTTTATATATGATTGGTTTCGGGAATCGAACCACCATGCTCTACCAACTGAGCCACAGAGGACCACATTTAAAAAATGTAATAGTATAAAATACTTGTCTTTTCTTACTAGCACAGACTTTGCTGATAGATGCTTTATCGAGAAAAGTTTTACTTGCAATGACTTTGATGTGTGGTTGTCTGACCTGCCTTGAATGCACTGACTGTAAAGTCGCTCTGGATAAGAGCTTCTAGTAATTTACCAAAATGCTAATGCATTTTATATTGAACATTTTCATAGAGTCAAAATGTGGATTATACATTAAATTTATTATAGCGGAACACTCTAACGCTGTGTTTATAACCAATTGGGAAGGTTGTATTTACCACATAAGACTGGGAAAACTCTATACTGAACAAAAATATAAACCCATATTTCATGAGCTGAAATAAAAGATCCCAGAATTTTTCCATATGCACAAAAAGCTTATTTCTCAAATTTTGAGCACAAATTTGGTTACATCCCTGTTAGTGAACATTTCTCCTCCTGACAGGTGTGGCATATCAAGAAGCTGATTAAACAGCATGATCATTACACAGGCACACCTTGTGCTGGGAACAATACAACGCAACACAATGCCACAGATGTCTCAAGTTGAGGGAGCGTGCAATTGGCATGCTGACTGCAGGAATGTCCACCAGAGCTGTTGCTAGAGAATTGAATGCTAATTTTTCTAAAAACGTATTTTGATTGTCTGGGCCTGGCTCCCCATGGCTGCACCCCTGCCCAGTCATGTGAAATCCATAGATTAGTGCCTAATTTGTTTATTTAAATGGACTGATTTCCTTATAGGAACTGTAACTCAGTAAAATTATTGAAATTGTTGCATGTTGCATTCATATTTTTGTTCAGTACACTTGAACGCCCCTCGAACTGGTAATTTGTGAAAACTCCTATATCATCCCTGAGTGCCAACTTCTCCCACATAATGATCTTTGACATCACCAGCATTTTCAGCAGTTTAATGCAACAACAAAAAATATTATTTATAAAAAACAATCTATTAATATGGTTTTTGAACACTATGTTTTGTTTGCGAGCATGATGGCTGTACTTTTAGTTTATGGTTGACGCAGCTTGTTTGACATTACCCAATCGGCGTTTCTCAACAAGTTCAAATCACGTGAATGCATCCAACTAGTATTTACTATCGAGAGCATCCTGACTGGTTGCACTGCCTGCTATGGCAACTGCTCAGCCTCCGACCGCAAGGCACTACAGAGGGTAGTGCGTACAGCCCAGTACATCACTTGGGCCAAGCTTCCTGCCATCCAGGACCTCTATACCAGGCGGTGTCAGAGGAAGGCCCTAAAAATTGTCAAAGATTCCAGCCACCCTAGTCATAGACTGTTCTCTCTGCTGCCGCATGGTATACGGTAAGTCTTGGTCCAAGAGGCTTCTAAACAGCTTCTACCCCCAAGCCATAAGACTCCTGAACATCTAATCAAATGGCTACCCAGACTATTTGCATTGACCCCCCCCCCCCTTTTACACTGCTGCTACTCTCTGTTATTATCTATGCATAGTCACTTTAATAACTCTACCTACATGTACATAGTACCTCAATTACCTTGACTAACCGGTGCCCCCACACATTGACTCTGTACCGGTACGCCCTGTATATAGCCTCGCTATTATTATTTTGATGCTGCTCTTTAATTATTTGTAACTTTTATTTCATATTCTTTTTTTCTGTATATTTTTCTGTAATTATTATTATTTTTAACTGCATTGTTGGTTAGGGCTTGTAAGTAAGCATTTCACTGTAAGGTCCACTACACCAGTTGTATTCGGCGCATGTGACAAATACAATTTGATTTGATACTACTCAACTAGAAATGACCACTTTCCCCACTTGGTTAGGAACACAGCATTATATCAACTGTCGATACTTGATAATGGCGCCAATGAGAACAAAGAGGGGGCGTATCCTAAGTTTAAAAGTGAGGTATTTATCATCTCATTGGTTGACCTGTATTAAATGACCACGCAATCCTGACCAATTACAACTACCACCAAGTCATATTATGTAAATTGGGCCGGTCCCTGTTGAATGGCGCAATAGCTGGCCCAATAGCATGATTAAAAACAGAAAAACGTAATATTCATGTAGAAGAAGGCGTGTCTTAGAAAGGGGGTTGGGTGCGAGGTAACATGGTGGTTTGGTTATCGCCTATCAGCCATAGACAGAAGAAGGTTGGAGTGACTGAGCGCTTGAGTGTTCGGCTTTTTATTTTCCCTTTTCCTTTGATTTTGTGCTTTCGTTTGTCTTCAAAATGGAGATGGAGAAGAGGATCAGTTTGGAGCTGAGGAACAAGACCCCAGCCGAGGTATAGTATTACGTCTTTATTTATTTATTTCCCAATGCATTTTGTGAAGGATGACGACTCAACCATGGTGGATGCGAAATGACGATGCTCGATACTCTTTAGCTTGCTAACTTATAGTATACAACTGGTGTGCTAACAAAATATCGGATAATAAATCACATATGGGTGGTTGCCACAAAGAGGATGCGATAGACATCGATTCGAACTATAAAATGGGATAAGAATCTTGATGGTGGCGCGACTTGCTCTGACTGAGTTAGCGCTACCAAGGACATCAGCTAGCTAGCTACATGTAACTAGCGCCAATGCTGGCTAGCTAGACTCCTAACCGGTAACGTTAGTTAGTTAATGGAGTTCAAGCTTTCCCAACCCAAATAATGGCCATGTTAAGAATGATCAAACACTATTGGTAGCCTACATGGACTTTAGTAGCCTAGCTAGTTAGCCAGCAATGCCCTATAATAAATTATCCTTGGATTTGCTAGCGTAGAGCCGACCAGCTCCACGAGTTGTTTTGAAGAACACAATGGAGTTGTTTGCGCATACTGAATAGAAGTGGCTTGTGTGAAAGTAGTGTTTATTTGGTCTTTTAAACAGCGAGCTAACTGAGTTTGCCTTCTCCGCAAATACAAGGCTATCAATCACATTGTAACTACCCATCTTTGGAATGTATTTCATGCAACCTATGCGCCCGCGTGGCGTTTTGCAAGGTAAAGTTGTGCAGAATGCCGCCCATCGTTGTGCGGATAATTACTTTGTAGCCTTGCGTTCGTGCATCAAATGTTGCATCGGTTGATACGAAGTTGAAGCTCTATGAAAGTGTTGGCCAATTGCTATACGCTGGGCTGTTGACTTTGTAAGGGGTATGAATAGTACATGATCAATTTAAACCTCACCAAGATACGTTACTTTATGGCTAGTTAACTACGTCCGCTAGTAGCTAGTGTTACTTTGTAACGTTAGTTAGCTATAGTTCCCGCGACAGTAACAATTAACGACTTCTCTGGCTGGGGATAGTGGCCGCGCGCACTCTGATCATGAGCTAACTTTCGTATGATGGGGGGGAGTTGCAGGCAGGAAGGATGTTGACATTATCTATCTAGCGTAGTTCAAAACGAATACTAGTATGCTACGTCATTTATTCATATTCTATATTTATTGCACAATATAGCAACAAGTTCATAAAAACAAACTCAATGATTCTGTATCATTTACCAGTAATTCAAATTGTTCCACAGGTGGCTGAGCTGGTGGTGGACAACTGTCGGTCCAGTGATGGAGAGGTGGAAGGGCTGTCAGATGACTACAAAGAGCTGGAGTTCCTCAGCATGGTCAATGTGGGGCTCACCTCCCTGGCTAAGCTGCCCTCCCTGCCAAAACTGCTCAAGGTGAGCATCATCTTCGGTCCAAGATCCCTTTTTGCCACTGGTCATGGAGAGGTTGAGATGGTTCACCCACATAAACAATTTAATGCAAGTAAAAATGTATTCATCTATCTAGCCACATACTATAGTAGTCAAGTGGACATTAAGATATTACGCATTTTTTTTGTCTATGTACTATATAATACTTGTGAACGTAGTATTTTTTCAGATGAATCAATATCTGTCCTCTTCAGCTGGAGATCAGTGATAACATGATCGTTGGAGGTCTGGACCAGCTGTCTGAGAAGTGTCCCAACCTGACGTATCTCAACCTGAGCGGCAACAAGATCAAGGAGCTCAGCACTGTGAAGCCTCTGGTAAGGGAACCCCCATAAACACACCTGGTAGACCCAACAAAGTACTTTCCACTTAATGGATTCCAATCACAATCATTATTACAGAATCTTAACAGCATCACATTGTGATTGCAGAAAAACCTGAAGAACCTGAAGAGTTTGGACCTGTACAGCTGTGAGATCACTACTCTTGAGGACTACAGGGAGAGTGTCTTTGAGCTGCTGCCCCAGGTCAACTTCCTGGACGGCTATGACCACGAAGACAACGAAGTGCCAGACTCAGAGGCTGACGATGGTGAGCAACGACGGGGCTGGGAGTGAACGTGCTGAGGGTGGGAGGAAACACTTGAGGCGTGTGCCCTTGTCCTAGAGCATTACAAAGAATTAACCCAATGTTGTCCTCCCCACAGATGACAATGAGGGGCTAGACTCAGAGGCTGATGATGGTGAGCGACACAGGGCTGGGAGGGGACGGGCTGAGGAAAGGCTGGGAGGATAAACTTAAGACTTGTGCCTTCGTCCTAGACCATTACAAAGAATTAACCCAATGTTGTCCTCCCCACAGATGACGAGCACACAGCCGGCCCCACCAGAGATGGGGACGATGACGAAGATGATGAGGGTTCCGAGGGCGAAGAGGTGGGACTGTCGTACCTGATGAAGGATGGCATTCAGGTAATCATTCGTCAAACCCATGTGCAGCTAACAGTCTGTCTCTTAGAGGATACACACGAGACAGTGTATAGTCCAAGTCTCTTAGAGGATACACACGAGACAGTGTATAGTCCAAGTCTCTTAGAGGATACACGCCAGATGTCAATTTACATTTATTTCCTGATTCTACACGTTGACAGAAAGCTAGTGATTACCACCCAGAGGTGTAGACAGAAAGCGGATGTTTCAGATTTTCGGGGATGCAGTATTTTCAACCTATGTTCCGTTTCCCCTTAAAATAGAAGTAGGGACTCGGCTCAGCTATCTTTATACACCTGCTACGTTAGGGGATTACCGCGGCAACCTGCTGCTTTCTAGTCGTTGGTATGTTGGGTCTAAAATTCCTACAGGAAAAGAGAACTCCTAGTCATGTTGATTTAAATGTTCTCTGGCCCTAGGATGAGGAAGATGATGATGACTATGTTGAAGAGGAGGAGGAAGAGGATGGAGTAGGAGTCCAGGGAGAGAAACGGAAGAGGGATGCAGAGGACGAGGGAGATGACAGCGATGGAGATGACGACTAGCCCCTCCTGTAACAGAGCATGGGATCACAACTAGGCTAGAACAACAGGAACAGGAAATCGTTTTTTTATTTTTTTGTATACCATAGATATTACTGTAGAATCTAAGTGTTTAATTTGTTTTGTACATGTTCCATACAAAAAAGATAGCGGTTTAGAATTATAAAATGGAATGTGGTTTTGTAACATGACAGATGTGGGGAGGGGCTATAGCCTTCAGACAAGGTGATGTTTAACTCTGGTGAGAAGGTGTAGTGGCCCATTTCAAGTCCATCTGGTTGTGATTGTCTCCTATGCCATGTTCTCCCAAGACTTTAGTTGTCAAGCGAAAAGCTCCAGGTGCTGTCTGGTTGGCTCATAGTAAGGTTTATATGGGAGGGGCTATAGGAGGACAGGCTCATTGTTCTGGCTAGACTGGAATCAATGGAACGATGTATATATTTTTTTATTTAACATTTATTTAACTAGGCAAGTCAGTTAAAAACAAATTATTTACAATGACGGCCAACCCCTAACCCGGACAATGTTGGGCCAATTGTGCGCTGCCCTATGGGACTCCCAATCATAGCCGGTTGTAATACAGCCTGGAATTGAACCACGGTCTGTAGTTGCGCCTCTAGCACTGAGATGCAGTGCCTTAGACCGCTGTGCCACTCGGGTATCAACCACATCAAACATATGGAAACCACACGTTTGGCTCGGTTCCATTCTAGCCATTACAATCCTCATGTAGCTCCTCCCACCAGCCTCCACCGGTTTATATGTAGACACGTGGCCAACGAGTAATGTTTAACAGTGACCCGGGCAGAAAGGAACCTTAGTGAGTCGTTATCCCCTCCTATCTGTTCACCTACACTATATGTACCCTACCCGCGCTGTATTGTAGGGATTGCTGACTGTTTCCTTAGTACTTTGTTTAGGACTTGGGATTTGATACCTTTTAAAGTTTGCCCGATCGCGTTGTCATCAAGTCACTTTTAATTCCACAATCAAACCGCCGATTTGTAAGTTTTATTTTTTTACTGTATTGTGCTAGGGCTGCAGATGACTCTGGGTGATGTGGTTTTCAGCTCTCTGGGTAATGTAGTTTTCAGGTCTCTTACTATAGCTCTGATCGTCATCAAGGAAGCCCTAGAGGTGGGTTTAAAGAGCTAATTCGTATTCAGGCTACACAGAGTTAATTTTGGACCAGTTTGGTGACATTCTAAAGCTCAGGTGGGCCCCATCTCTCAGAAGGACCTGGTGATAAACAGGAACACAGTTAATGGTCTCATCTGTCCTGAATCCAACTTGGTACCCTGGACTTCTGTCATGTCCCAATGAAAAAAAAACTTTTCTGTATCCTTTTTGTTTGGAGTTTTACTGTGCCAGAATTTTAAACTTGTATGACTATGTAAATAGACCTTTTATATTTTCTGTGTAGTATTTGCTTGTTTTTTTTGTTTTTTTTAAACATGCAATATCTCTGTCCTTTTTTGTTTTGTTTTTAATAAACAAAGCACATGTCAGGATGTAAAGCTTCAGACCCTGATGCTCAACATAGTTTTTTTTTTTGGGGCCTCAGCTGTTGAGTCATGTTTTGGAATTGATGTTAATTAATTTTCTGAAGTCTTTTTACATAAATAAAATAAATTCTGTTAATTCTTATGTTTTAACTTTTTCCCGTCGAGTTATTTAACGGGCGTAGTACTAATTTTGACCCTCCAGGTGAATAAGTGTTTCTGGTCACGGGTCAGTTGTATGCAGATATCTAATGGATGTGTAGCCCGTCAGTAGGTCTGAACTCTGAAGAGAGAACAGTTGAGGACGTGAACCAGGTGGTGGTGCTATAGCCTGTAGTTTAACATTGAAAGCCCAGAAACCTCAATCCAGGCAACATTCAGCTCTGACACTTCATTATGTTTTGCATTGGATTTGGTTGGGAATGAAACCTAAAAGCCCCAAATAATAAAAAAAAAGAACCTAGCTAGCTGTAATTTTAATCAGGTCATTTTCTTTTGTTGAATTAAAAAAAAAAGGTTTCAAGTGGCAATCAGCAGTTGAAGCTAATAATGCACTCCCCTGGTTTTGGTTAAAAGCTGAGGGATGGGACTGGACAAATTCATACAAAGCTAAGAATCATCCATAATATCTAAATGAGTTTTAGCCATGTTTTGAGGCTATATAGTTTTGTTAATAAACATTGAAAAACAAGCTATTTGGGGTTCTGATGGGGTACGACAGTTGAACTAAGCTCATGAGTCAAGTTATATTTAAGCAATAAGGCCAGAGTTATGGTATATGGTCAATATACCACTAAGGGCTCTTATGCGTGATGCAACGCGGAGGTGCCTTATTGCTGTTATAAACTGGTTACCAAAGTAATTAGAGCAGAAAAAAAGTACATTCCAAAATAGGTGTTATCTTTTTACCAAACCACAGGAAGATTGTTCAATTTTTTTTGACCCAACACACCTCAAGGCTGTGTAAGGGCTATTTGACCAATACGGAGAGTGATGGAGTGCTGCATCAAATGACCTGGCCTCCACAATAACCCGACCTCAACCCAATTGAGACGGTTTGAGATGAGTTGGACTGCAGAGTGAAGGAAAATCAGCCAACAAGTGCTCAGCATATGTGGGAACTCGTTCAAGACTGTTGGGAAATAATTCCAGGTGAAGCTGGTTGAGAAAATGCTACTTTGAAGAATCTAAAATACTTTTTTGCTTACTACATGATTCCAAATGTGTTATTTCATAGTTTCGATGTCTTCACTATTTTTCTACAATGTAGAAAATAGTAAAAATAAAGAAAAACCCTTCAATGAGTAGGTGTGTCAACTCTTGACTAGTACTGTATATAATATAATATATAAACTGAG
>NW_026600883.1:101555-105375 GCF_029448725.1 Salvelinus fontinalis | reverse complement strand
TACCAGCAGACTAGAGAGAGAGAGAGAGGAGAGAGAGAGAGAGAGAGAGAGAGAGAGAGAGAGAGAGAGAGAGAGCGAGAGAGAGAGAGAGAGAGAGAGAGAGAGAGAGAGAGAGAGAGAGAGAGAGAGAGAGAGAGAGAGAGAGAGAGAGAGAGAGAGAGAGAGAGAGAGAGAGAGAGTCTTGTTAAGAGTCTTGTTAAGCACATGACCAAATTAATTTCCCCCTGAGTGGATAGTGAAGTTTCTCTAATCTCTAATCCAATCTAACTCTGATCCCAACTGATTGGGAAACGGGGTCTACACTCCTAGCCAATACCCAAGTCCTCTGTTTTATAATCTGATCCCAACTGATTGGGAAACGGGGTCTACACTCCTAGCCAATACCCAAGTCCTCTGTTTTACAATCTGATCCCAACTGATTGGTAGACAGGGTCTACACTCCTAGTCAATGCCCAAGTCCTCTGTTTTACAGTCTGGTCCCAACTGATTGGTAGACAGGGTCTACACTCCTAGCCAATACCCAAGTCCTCTGTTTTACAATCTGGTCCCAACTGATTGGTAGACAGGGTCTACACTCCTAGCCAATACCCAAGTCCTCTGTTTTACAATCTGGTCCCAACTGATTGGTAGACAGGGTCTACACTCCTAGCCAATACCCAAGTCCTCTGTTTTATAATCTCCGTACACGGACTGTTCGATAAAACGTGTCGACCTGAAAACTAAATATTATTCTCCGTCCACTCTGTGATGACTTAATTATATCATAATTAGCCGCTCATTTTCACCTCAATTATCTCAAGTATTGTTATGATGAAAAAAGCTAATTAATCCTAATCAATGATCCCTAATTATGTTTAATCTGAATAATCACAAAGTTATTCAAATATTCCTACAATGACCTTGGCTGCATCCTAGATGGCACCTTATTACCTCTCAATAACAGAGGCCTATGGGCCCTGGTCAACAGCAGTGCACTATATAGGGAATAGGGGGCCCTGGTCAACAGTAGTGCACTATATAGGGAATAGGTTGCCATTTGGGACACGGAGCTGAAATGAATGAAAGATAAGATGTTATTTCAGCAATACGGCACCTCTGGGGTTTGTGGTGTCTGGCCAATATACCTCGGCTAAGGACTATGACGCCACACGGTCTGATATACGGTCTGGTATACCACAGCTGTCAGCCAATCAGCATTCAGGGCTCGCACCACACATTTTATGAATAACTTTATAACATCTTATCTGGTGTGTTCATGATAGAAGCCATGATATCTATTAGGGTCTGTAGGTAGTCTGGTGTGGTCATGATAGAAGACATGATATCTATTAGGACCTGTAGGTAGTCTGGTGTGGTCATGTAGAAGACATGATATCTATTAGGGCCTGTAGGTAGTCTGGTGTGGTCATGATATCTCTCTGTAGGTAGTCTGGTGTGGTCATGATAGAAGCCATGATATCTATTAGGGTCTGTAGGTAGTCTGGTGTGGTCATGTAGAAGACATGATATCTATTAGGGCCTGTAGGTAGTCTGGTGTGGTCATGTAGAAGACATGATATCTATTAGGGTCTGTAGGTAGTCTGGTGTGGTCATGATATCTCTCTGTAGGTAGTCTGGTGTGGTCATGATATCTATTAGGGTCTGTAGGTAGTCTGGTGTGGTCATGATATCTATTAGGGTCTGTAGGTAGTCTGGTGTGGTCATGATATCTATTAGGGTCTGTAGGTAGTCTGGTGTGGTCATGATATCTATTAGGGTCTGTAGGTAGTCTGGTGTGGTCATGATATCTATTAGGGTCTGTAGGTAGTCTGGTGTGGTCATGATATCTATTAGGGTCTGTAGGTAGTCTGGTGTGGTCATGATATCTATTAGGGTCTGTAGGTAGTCTGGTGTGGTCATGATATCTATTAGGGTCTGTAGGTAGTCTGGTGTGGTCATGATATCTATTAGGGTCTGTAGGTAGTCTGGTGTGGTCATGATATCTATTAGGGTCTGTAGGTAGTCTGGTGTGGTCATGATAGAAGACATGATATCTATTAGGGTCTGTAGGTAGTCTGGTGTGGTCATGATAGAAGACATGATATATATTAGGGTCTATAGGTAGTCTGGTGTGGTCATGTAGAAGACATGATATCTATTAGGACCTGTAGGTAGTCTGGTGTGGTCATGTAGAAGACATGATATCTATTAGGGTCTGTAGGTAGTCTGGTGTGGTCATGATATCTCTCTGTAGGTAGTCTGGTGTGGTCATGATAGAAGCCATGATATCTATTAGCGTCTGTAGGTAGTCTGGTGTGGTCATGTAGAAGACATGATATCTATTAGGACCTGTAGGTAGTCTGGTGTGGTCATGTAGAAGACATGATATCTATTAGGGTCTGTAGGTAGTCTGGTGTGGTCATGATAGAAGACATGATATCTATTAGGGTCTGTAGGTAGTCTGGTGTGGTCATGATATCTCTCTGTAGGTAGTCTGGTGTGGTCATGATAGAAGCCATGATATCTATTAGGGTCTGTAGGTAGTCTGGTGTGGTCATGATATCTCTCTGTAGGTAGTCTGGTGTGGTCATGATAGAAGCCATGATATCTATTAGCGTCTGTAGGTAGTCTGGTGTGGTCATGTAGAAGACATGATATCTATTAGGGTCTGTAGGTAGTCTGGTGTGGTCATGATAGAAGACATGATATCTATTAGGGTCTGTAGGTAGTCTGGTGTGGTCATGATAGAAGACATGATATATATTAGGGTCTGTAGGTAGTCTGGTGTGGTCATGTAGAAGACATGATATCTATTAGGACCTGTAGGTAGTCTGGTGTGGTCATGATAGAAGACATGATATCTATTAGGGTCTGTAGGTAGTCTGGTGTGGTCATGATATCTCTCTGTAGGTAGTCTGGTGTGGTCATGATAGAAGCCATGATATCTATTAGCGTCTGTAGGTAGTCTGGTGTGGTCATGTAGAAGACATGATATCTATTAGGACCTGTAGGTAGTCTGGTGTGGTCATGTAGAAGACATGATATCTATTAGGGTCTGTAGGTAGTCTGGTGTGGTCATGATAGAAGACATGATATCTATTAGGGTCTGTAGGTAGTCTGGTGTGGTCATGATATCTCTCTGTAGGTAGTCTGGTGTGTTCATGATAGAAGCCATGATATCTATTAGCGTCTGTAGGTAGTCTGGTGTGGTCATGTAGAAGACATGATATCTATTAGGACCTGTAGGTAGTCTGGTGTGGTCATGATAGAAGACATGATATATATTAGCGTCTGTAGGTAGTCTGGTGTGGTCATGATAGAAGCCATGATATCTATTAGCGTCTGTAGGTAGTCTGGTGTGGTCATGTAGAAGACATGATATCTATTAGGACCTGTAGGTAGTCTGGTGTGGTCATGATATCTATTAGGACCTGTAGGTAGTCTGGTGTGGTCATGATATCTATTAGGGTCTGTAGGTAGTCTGGTGTGGTCATGATATCTATTAGGGTCTGTAGGTAGTCTGGTGTGGTCATGATATCTATTAGGGTCTGTAGGTAGTCTGGTGTGGTCATGATATCTATTAGGGTCTGTAGGTAGTCTGGTGTGGTCATGATAGAAGACATGATATATATTACGGTCTGTAGGTAGTCTGGTGTGGTCATGTAGAAGCCATGATATCTATTAGCGTCTGTAGGTAGTCTGGTGTGGTCATGCTAGAAGACATGATATCTATTAGGGTCTGTAGGTAGTCTGGTGTGGTCATGATATCTCTCTGTAGATAGTGTTAGAGATAAGACACCTCAACACTTTGCCGTAATCTTTATGTATGCTGGTGTTGAGT
>NW_026600883.1:81555-96555 GCF_029448725.1 Salvelinus fontinalis | reverse complement strand
GTGATATCTACAACAGAGATTGTCAAGGGTCGGGTTCTATTGGTCAAGGTGGATGTTATGGGGTTTTTGTTTGTTTTTTTGAATGTCTATGCTCCTAATGAGGGTACAGAGCGTCTTGTTGTGTTTGATAAAATAAAAGAAACCTTAAGACAGTGTGACCAAGAGGGGTGTATGGTTTTAGGGGGGGACTGGAACTGTACTGTGGATTTTACTGTTGATCGCAACGCTGAAGAACCTCACCTGCGGTCAGCCACTTTCCTGTCTGGCCTATTAACTGAGTTAGAGCTTTCTGATGTGTGGAGAGTAAGGAATGCAAAAGTTAGGCAATACACATGGTTGAAAGTGAATGAAGGTCGTGTCAGTGCAGCAAGGTTAGATAGGTTGTACGTATCTGATCAATACTGTAGTAGGGTTGGAAGGTGTGCCATTACTCCTGTGGGTTTCTCTGATCATCACATTATAACTGTTGATATTCACTTGTCCTGTCCACGAAGGTCATCACCTTACTGGTATTTTAATGTTAAATTGTTACATGATGTCAAGTTTTGTGAAAGGTTTTTGTTGTTTTGGGAAAAATGGAGGGTTACAAAAGGGAATTTTGAGTCCTTGAGACAATGGTGGGATGTTGGGAAGGCCCAAATACGAGTATTTTGTCAACAGTATACTGCTTTGTCTCAAATTGAAGTTAAAGAGACTATCAATGCCCTTGAACAGGACATCAAATCAATTGAATTGAAGCTGCTCACTCAGAATGACCCTGGACTAGTCATGAACTTACAGGACAAGAGACATGAACTGAGGTCGTTTCTGCATGAAAGAGTGAAAGGTGCCTTGATTAGGTCTCGTTTCGCTTCCCTCAAGGATATGGATGCTCCTAGTGCCTTTTTTTTTAACCTTGGACAGTCGAAATTACAACGTAAACAGATGGTCTGCCTTCGTCTCGCTGATGGGAAGGTGACCACGGATGACAGTGAAATGCGTCAACATGCCGTGGATTTCTACTCTGCCCTCTATAAGGCGGAGGATTGTGACTCTCTGTGTACTGAGCAGTTGTTACACGGTCTTCCTAAATTGGGACCTGAACAGAGAGTCGCATTGGACTCTGACATTACACTGCAAGAGCTGTCCACAGCAGTTATGCAGCTCTCAACAGGCCGAGCCCCTGGCATTGATGGTTTACCATCTGAGTTCTATAAGCACTTTTGGGGGTCTATTGGGGAGGATTTTTATGAAGTGGTGTGTGAATCTTTTCATGAGGGTTCTCTTCCGGTATCCTGTCAACGTGCGGTGCTTTCACTGTTGCCAAAAAAGGGGGATTTGGCTCTCATAAAAAATTGGAGACCTGTTGCTTTGCTGTGTGCAGAATATAAAATAGTTTCAAAATGTCTCTCAAACAGGTTGAAAGAGTATCTGGGATTGTTGGTCCACAAGGACCAGTCCTACTGTGTACCTGATCGCTCAATTGTTGACAATTTGTTTCTGATAAGAGATGTTCTAGACATTTGTAAACTGTCTGATGTAAATGTGGGTTTACTTTCTTTGGATCAGGAGAAGGCTTTTGACCGAGTGGACCACCAGTATTTGTTCAAAACGATGAAAGCCTTTGGGTTTGGGGATGTTTTTTTGTCTTGGATGAATTTACTGTATGCTTGGGCCTCGTGTATGGTGAAGGTGGGGGGTGGTTTGAGTTGCCCCATCCCTGTCCAAAGGGGTATCAGGCAGGGATGCCCAATTTCAGGGCAGTTATATAGTCTGGCGATTGAACCAATGCTTTGTTTTTTAAGAGCGAAGCTTACTGGTTTCTCTGTGCCAGGTGTAATGAAGGGTCCCACGATAGCACTGTCTGCGTATGCAGATGATGTGACAGTTTTTATTACAGGGGCTGAGGATGTTAAGGTTCTCTCAGACGCTTTAATGGTGTATGAGGGGGCCTCCTCAGCTAGAGTCAATTGGGGAAAGAGTGAAGCGCTGTGGGCAGGTCAGCTTCAGATAGGGTCCGCTCCACGGTTACCAGGGGGGCTTCAGTGGGGCAGAGATGGGATGAAGACATTGGGTGTTTTTCTAGGCTCTGATGTCTTTCAGAAAAAGAACTGGGAGGGTGTAGTGGAGAAAGTGTGTGCCAGACTGTCAAGATGGAAATGGGTGCTACCCCAGTTGTCTTATAGGGGAAGGGTACTGGTAATTAATAATCTTGCTGCTTCTACCCTGTGGCACAGACTAATGATTTTGCAGCCACCAAAGGGTCTGATACAAGAGCTTCAGAGGACCCTTGTCAATTTCTTCTGGTCTGGACAACACTGGATCAAAGCTGCAGCTTTGTACCTGCCACTGCACGAGGGGGGGCAAGGCCTGGTGGACATTTCCTCTAGGATCATGGCTTTCCGGCTTCAAGCAGCCCAGAGACTGTTGTACAGTGACGGTTCTAGCTGGGTTGACACAGCCTACGCACTGATGAGGAGAGCAGGCTGTTTGGGCTTAGACAAGCACCTTTTCCTCTTAAAGCTGGGGGGGGGTGAGTTGAATGGCCTGACTCCATTCTATGAGTCTGTTATGCAGGCTTGGAGGGTTCTGGTCAAGTCCCGTAAGGCCGGCACGCTACCAGGGATGTGGCTTTTTGAAGAGCCTCTTTTTTATAACACCAGTGCTCTGGGTTCAGCCAGCCTGCGTTCATGCCTGTTAGGTGTCGGGTGCACCAAGCTGGGTCATCTGATGCAGAGCAGGAGCAGATCGTTGGAGGAGCTGGGAGAAAGAGCGGGGATCCGATCATCTCGCCTACTGAGGAAGGTCGTCGCTGAGGTCTGTGACTCCTTGCCAGTTCTTCATCGTCAGTATGTGACTAACATTTCCAATTCTGATTGGTGGAAGGAGGGTCTGGATTATGTATTCCCTGCACTGATTGTTAGTGCTGCGGTGGGGGCATTTGAGGAGGACGTGGGGATGCTGCTTTCCTTCGATACCCCGGAGCTGGGGGAGTTCAAGGAGGTGGGAAAGAAGGCCATGTACAGAATATGTGTAAAGGTGTCCCATGCCTCTTCCCTGGAAGGGGTAAAATCGACGAGGTGGGCGGGTGTGCTTGGTCCAGGTGCTTCCCCAAAAGGCTGTTGGCGATCATTATACAAACTGCCGATTGATAAGAGGACAGCTGACCTCCAATGGAGGATCATACATGGAGCTATAGCCACCAACATGCATCTGGTACATCTGGACCCTACTGTTGAGGAAGGGTGTCCATTCTGTGCAGAGTCTGAAAGTCTGGCACACCTGTTTTTACTGTGTCCCAGGTTGGTCGGGATGATTGACCTGATCACTGACTGGTTCTCAACGTTGGGAGAGGTTTTCTCTTCCCAACTGTATATATTTGGGCCAAAGTACAGGTTCAGGCAAAAGGGTGTAGTTGTGTTGCTTAATTTTGTGTTAGGGGCAGCAAAATTAGCGATATGGAAGACCCGAAAGAACAGTATTCGGGGACAGGGGTCTGTGGATGTGGTGGGAATGCTGGAGGGAATGGTGGCAGCGAGACTACGGGTTGAGTTTGCCTATTATAAACTTGTCAACAATATTGATCTGTTTTTGAGTATATGGGGTATTCAGAGGCTGTTGTGTTTAGTTACTGTGGAGGAGGAGTTGGAGTTGTGTTTTTAATTGATGTGTAACTGTGGTTTTGTATGAGTATTTATTGTGTGGTGGGCTCCCAGACCCAATAAAGATTATTTAAAACTCAAACTCTCTCTCTCTCTCTCTCTCTCTCTCTCTCTCTCTCTCTCTCTCTCTCTCTCTCTCTCTCTCTCTCTCTCTCTCTCTCTCTCTCTCTCTCTCTCTCTCTCTCTCTCTCTCTCTCTCTCTCTCTCTCTCTCTCTCTCTCTCTCTCTCTCTCTCTCTCTCTCTCTCTCTCTCTCTCTCTCTCCACAGTGTCTCTGGCTAGCAGTACCCTGGGTCTAGCAGGTCAGGTTGTTCACACTGAGACAACTGAGGTGATTCTGGTCAGTGACTCTATCATGGGGTTTGGCATCCAGCTACAGGGGGGGGTGTTTGCCACAGAGACCCTGTCCTCACCCCCGCTCATCGGCTATTTGGACCCAGACAGTCCTGCAGAGAGGTAGGATACATCTGTCAATCAATCAATCAATCACATGTCATTTCTAGAGCCTGTCTTTAAACCTTTCCTACAGAGAGACAGTGAAGTAATAGGACCAGTAGAATATAGAGAGGTTTTACTTTAGATGGAGCATCTTGTCCCCTTATCACCTCCACTATCTCAACTATATACTGATGATATGACACATTACCCACTACTGTAGCTGTACAGCCAGAGGTAGTAGGTTATCTTGTTCCCTTATCACCTCCACTATCTCTACTATATACTGATGATGTAACACATTACCCACTACTGTAGCTTTACAGCCAGAGGTAGTAGGTTATCTTGTTCCCTTATCACCTCCACTATCTCTACTATATACTGATGATGTAACACATTACCCACTACTGTAGCTTTACAGCCAGAGGGAGTAGGTTATCTTGTTCCCTTATCTCCTCCACTATCTCTACTATATACTGATGATATAACACATTACCCACTACTGTAGCTGTACAGCCAGAGGGAGTATGTTATCTTGTTCCCTTATCTCCTCCACTATCTCTACTATATACTGATGATATGACACATTACCCACTACTGTAGCTCTACAGCCAGGGGGAGTAGGTTATCTTGTTCCCTTATCACCTCCACTATCTCTACTATATACTGATGATATAACACATTACCCACTACTGTAGCTCTACAGCCAGAGGGAGTAGGTTATCTTGTTCCCTTATCACCTCCACTATCTCTACTATATACTGATGATATAACACATTACCCACTACTGTAGCTCTACAGCCAGAGGGAGTAGGTTATCTTGTTCCCTTATCTCCTCCACTAGCTCTACTATATACTGATGATATGACACATTGCCCACTACTGTAGCTCTACAGCCAGAGGGAGTAGGTTATCTTGTTTCCTTATCACCTCCACTATCTCTACTATATACTGATGATATAACACATTACCCACTACTTTAGCTCTACAGCCAGGGGGAGTAGGTTATCTTAATCTGATTCTAGACCTGCAGTTAATAACAGCTCTTCTATCGTAATCTGATTCTAGACCTGCAGTTAATAACAGCTCTTCTATCTTAATCTGATTCTAGACCTGCAGTTAATAACATCTCTTCTATCGTAATCTGATTCTAGACCTGCAGTTAATAACAGCTCTTCTATCTAAATCTGATTCTAGACCTGCAGTTAATAACAGCTCTTCTGTCTTAATCTGATTCTAGACCTGCAGTTAATAACAGCTCTTCTGTCTTAATCTGATTCTAGACCTGCAGTTAATAACAGCTCTCCTATCTTAATCTGATTCTAGACCTGCAGTTAATAACAGCTCTCCTGTCTTAATCTGATTCTAGACCTGCAGTTAATAACAGCTCTCCTATCTTAATCTGATTCTAGACCTGCAGCCCAGTTAATAACAGCTCTTCTATCGTAATCTGATTCTAGACCTGCAGTTAATAACAGCTCTCCTATCGTAATCTGATTCTAGACCTGCAGCCCAGTTAATAACAGCTCTTCTGTCTTAATCTGATTCTAGACCTGCAGTTAATAACAGCTCTTCTGTCTTAATCTGATTCTAGACCTGCAGTTAATAACAGCTCTTCTATCGTGATCTGATTCTAGACCTGCAGTTAATAACAGGCTAATTTCTAATCCACTTGATGGCTTCTTCTGAGATCTGACTCTCTTTCTTTATTCATCAAAGAATGCAGATGTAAAAGTAACCCCAGTTGATTGGTTGGCTGCCCATCTCTTGTTTTGTTCAGTTTGTTTAGGCAGAAACTGACACACGTATAGAGCCATGTCACTAGAGTAATACTGATTGGTTCGACGACGGCCGCACAACAAATCATTATTTAATCTGTAACCTAATAAACTGCACGGTTTCCTGAGTCGTAGTGGGAGGACCACACAACAAATCATTATTTAATCTGTAACCTAATAAACTGCACGGTTTCCTGAGTCGTAGTGGGAGGACCACACAACAAATCATTATTTAATCTGTAACCTAATAAACTGCACGGTTTCCTGGGTCGTAGTGGGAGGACCACACAACAAATCATTATTTAATCGGTAACCTAATAAACTGCACGGTTTCCTGGGTCGTAGTGGGAGGACCACACAACATATCATTATTTAATCTGTAACCTAATAAACTGCACGGTTTCCTGGGTCGTAGTGGGAGGACCACACAACATATCATTATTTAATCTGTAACCTAATAAACTGCACGGTTTCCTGGGTCGTAGTGGGAGGACCACACAACATATCATTATTTAATCTGTAACCTAATAAACTGCACGGTTTCCTGGGTCGTAGTGGGAGGACCACACAACATATCATTATTTAATCTGTAACCTAATAAACTGCACGGTTTCCTGAGTCGTAGTGGGAGGACCACACAACAAATCATTATTTAATCGGTAACCTAATAAACTGCACGGTTTCCTGAGTCGTAGTGGGAGGACCACACAACAAATCATTATTTAATCTGTAACCTAATAAACTGCACGGTTTCCTGAGTCGTAGTGGGAGGACCACACAACAAATCATTATTTAATCGGTAACCTAATAAACTGCACGGTTTCCTGAGTCGTAGTGGGACGACCACACAACAAATCATTGTGTGACTCCAAGTTAACTTTGATAGGAGGGTCAGTATATTAATATTTGTGCATAAAGCTGTTTCCACCGCCATTTCACACATCATTCATTTTACCAACACAAAAAAGATCCCACCTTATCATGTTTTGTTTCGTTGACATTTGGAAAGTTTACCAACAAATCTTCTGTTCCCATCGGGCCCGTTGTGAATTTATTTTATATCCGACATATAATTTACTCACATAAAAAGGTTGGATGGAAACCTGGTTAGTGACTTTAAATAAAGCCAACTTAAAAAGTTTCCACAGTTGGTCTCCTGTAGCGATCAACTGACAAAACGTGTCGAGAGACACAACTATAAAAAAACACATGTAATCAGGAAATGAATCTGTCGATGTAAAATGCAAGTCACATCCCAACGAGATGATTGAAACCTAGAACACTTACATGGAATGGCTTGAATACCCTCTCGCCGACATCCAGATGAAGGCGGCGTAATGGACAGGGGATTTATAGAGGAAACTGTAGCAAGCAATTATCACAGGAAGTAGCCAATAGGTCGTTACAAGCCGTGGTAGTTTAATTGAGGGCGATATAAAACACTTTCTGACCACACGTGTGTGTGTGTGTGTGCGTGTGCGTGTGCGTGCGTGTGTGTGTGTGTACGTGTGTGTGTGTGTGCGTGTGTGTGTGTGTGTTGGTGTAGATAGAATTGATGTGGAATCTGTCTTTCCCTTCCATGTCCAATGCTGGTAAAGTAAATTAATCCAGACACTAACTAATCATGTACAGAGGACACTAATTATTCACATTCAGATTCAGATTCATTTATTACCTCACAACCAAAGGGTGGTGCATTAGCTTTCGTTACATCATGGTAAGACTGAGATGTCATGTGTGTGTGTGTGTACTTTGCAGGTGCGGGATTTTGCAGATAGGTGACCGTATCCTGTCTATAAACGGGATCCCTACAGAGGACAGCACCTTGGAAGAGACCAATCAGCTACTGAGAGACTCCAGCATCACCAGCAAGGTCTCGCTGGAGATAGAGTTTGACGTGGCAGGTACTGGACTCTATTGTGCTCTACTATAATCTACTCTACTGTACTGTACTCTACTCTACTGTAGTCTACTGGACTCTACTGTACTGTACTCTACTGTACTCTACTGTAGTCTACTGTACTCTACTGTACTCTACTGTACTCTACTGTACTGTACTCTACAGGACTACAGGACTCTATTGTAATCTACTCTACTATACTCTACTGGACTCTATTGTGCTCTACTATAATCTACTCTACTGTAGTCTACTGTAGTCTACTGTACTCTACTGTAGTCTACTGTACTCTACTGTACTCTACAGGACTACAGGACTCTAATCTACTCTACTGTAGTCTACTGTAATCTACTGTGCTCTAATCTACTGGACTCTACAGGACTCTATTGTGCTCTACTATAATCTACTCTACTGTACTCAACTCTACTGTACTGGACTCTACTAAACTGGACTCTACTGTACTATAATCTACTCTACTGTACTATAATCTACTCTACTGTACTCAACTCTACTGTACTATAATCTACTCTACTCTACTGTACTGGACTCTACTAAACTGGACTCTACTGTACTATAATCTACTCTACTGTACTCTACTCTACTGTACTGGACTCTACTAAACTGGACTCTACTGTACTCAACTCTACTGCACTGGACTCTACTAAACTGGACTCTACTGTACTGAACTCTACTGCACTGGACCGTACTGGACTAGACTGGATGTTTAGTGAAAGTGTCTTATTGAACCTTGTTAGCGTTATAAGTAACCTTGAATGAGACTTGAAGACGTACGTTATCATCAAGAGAAAAGCCTTTAGCTCAGAGGGTTAATTTGACTGTTGTGGTGTTGAAACCCAGTGACATATGAACACTCTCCCTGTCCGTAGTGAAGCCCGCTGGTGGGGCCATTTCATCCAGGGGTTTCATCCTCACGTCTCAGACAAGCAATGATGACATCACAGCATCTTCCTATGCTGGGGTTTATCTGTGATGTGCTTCACGGTTCACTCTGAACCAAAAAACACCCTGCTCCCCGAGACAGACCATAATGACTTTGACATTGGGCCGTTGCTACGGGGACGGGCTTTATGTTATCAGAACTAACGTACCTTTGATTTCTGGGTCAAAATGTCCCCCCGTTAGAAACCGTTAGAATGAAGAGCCGGCTGCAAAACAGGATGAGGAACATTCCTTCAGCACTGATGGTTGGTTTAGTGTCTCTACTGGCTGACAGTTAGAGGAGGCTTGCAGCAGGCCTAGTCATCACCACTGATGGTTGGTTTAGTGTCTCTACTGGCTGACAGTTAGAGGAGGCTTGCAGCAGGCCTAGTCATCATCACTGATGGTTGGTTTAGTGTCTCTACTGGCTGACAGCTAGAGGAGGCTTGCAGCAGGCCTAGTCATCATCACTGATGGTTGGTTTAGTGTCTCTACTGGCTGACAGCTAGAGGAGGCTTGCAGCAGGCCTAGTCATCAGCACTGATGGTTGGTTTAGGGTCTCTACTGGCTGAAAGCTAGAGGAAGCTTGCAGCAGGCCTAGTCATCAACACTGATGGTTGGTTTAGGGTCTCTACTGGCTGATAGCTAGAGGAGGCTTGCAGCAGGCCTAGTCATCAACACTGATGGTTGGTTTAGGGTCTCTACTGGCTGATAGCTAGAGGAGGCTTGCAGCAGGCCTAGTCATCATCACTGATGGTTGGTTTAGTGTCTCTACTGGCTGACAGCTAGAGGAGGCTTGCAGCAGGCCTAGTCATCATCACTGATGGTTGGTTTAGTGTCTCTACTGGCTGACAGCTAGAGGAGGCTTGCAGCAGGCCTAGTCATCATCACTGATGGTTGGTTTAGTGTCTCTACTGGCTGACAGCTAGAGGAGGCTTGCAGCAGCCCTAGTCATCATCACTGATGGTTGGTTTAGTGTCTCTACTGGCTGACAGTTAGAGGAGGCTTGCAGCAGGCCTAGTCATCAGCAGTTAAAGCTGTTTGGAGCCTCTGAAACGGCTCGTCATTTAATTCAACATTTCTGGATGCAGGGAAAGATACAGGGAGAGATACAGGGAGAGATACAGGGAGAGATACGGGGAGAGATACGGGGAGAGATACGGGGAGAGATACGGGGAGAGATACGGGGAGAGATACAGGGAGAGATACAGGGAGAGATACAGGGAGAGATACAGGGAGAGATACAGGGAGAGATACAGGGAGAGATACAGGGAGAGATACAGGGAGAGATACAGGGAGAGATACAGGGAGGGATGCGGGGAGAGATGCAGGGAGAGATACAGGGAGAGATACAGGGAGGGAGGGAGGGAGGGAGGGAGAGATACAGGGAGAGATACAGGGAGGGAGGGAGGGAGGGAGGGAGAGATACGGGGAGAGATACAGGGAGGGAGGGAGGGAGGGAGGGAGGGAGAGATACAGGGAGGGAGGGAGGGAGGGAGGGAGGGAGGGAGGGAGGGAGGGAGGGAGAGATACAGGGAGAGATACAGGGAGAGATGCAGGGAGAGATACAGGGAGAGATGCAGGGAGAGATACAGGGAGAGATACAGGGAGAGATACAGGGAGAGATGCAGGGAGAGATACAGGGAGAGATACAGGGAGGGAGGGAGGGAGGGAGAGATACAGGGAGAGATACAGGGAGAGATGCAGGGAGAGATACAGGGAGAGATACAGGGAGAGATACAGGGAGAGATGCAGGGAGAGATACAGGGAGAGATACAGGGAGAGATACAGGGAGAGATACAGGGAGAGATACAGGGAGAGATGCAGGGAGAGATACAGGGAGAGATACAGGGAGAGATACAGGGAGAGATGCAGGGAGGGATGCAGGGAGAGATACAGGGAGAGATACAGGGAGAGATACAGGGAGAGATACGGAGAGAGATACGGGGAGAGATACAGGGAGGGATACGGGGAGAGATACAGGGAGAGATACAGGGAGAGATACAGGGAGAGATACAGGGAGAGATAAGGATACAGGGAGAGATACAGGGAGAGATACAGGGAGAGATACAGGGAGAGATGCAGGGAGAGATGCAGGGAGAGATACAGGGAGGGAGGGAGAGATACAGGGAGGGATACAGGGAGGGAGGGAGAGATACAGGGAGGGAGGGAGGGATACAGGGAGGGATACAGGGAGGGAGGGAGGGAGGGAGGGAGGGAGGGAGGGAGGGAGGGAGGGAGGGAGGGAGGGAGGGAGGGAGTTTATGTCCTTCTGCTCCCAGGGAGAGACGTTCATGAATTATGTAGATGATTGTAACAGAATCAGCCTTAATGTCTAATAGTTACTCCATCTCTTTCTGCAGCTCCAGATTCACTGTGTCTGTGTTACTGAGGTCACTGTTAGTGAGTCTGTGTTACTGAGGTCTCTGTGTGTCCTGGACTCTGTTAGTGAGTCTGTGGTACTGAGGGCTGTTAGTGAGTCTGTGTTACTGAGGTCTCTGTGTGTCCTAGACTCTGTTAGTGAGTCTGTAGTACTGAGGGCTCTGTGTGTCCTGGACTCTGTTAGTGAGTCTGTGTTACTGAGGTCACTGTGTGTCCTGGACTCTGTTAGTCAGTCTGTGTTACTGAGGTCACTGTTAGTGAGTCTGTGTTACTGAGGTCACTGTGTGTCCTGGACTCTGTTAGTGAGTCTGTGTTACTGAGGTCACTGTGTGTCCTGGACTCTGTTAGTGAGTCTGTGTTACTGAGGTCACTGTGTGTCCTGGACTCTGTTAGTGAGTCTGTGTTACTGAGGTCCCTGTGTGTCCTAGACTCTGTTAGTGAGTCTGTGGTACTGAGGTCTCTGTGTGTCCTGGACTCTGTTAGTGAGTCTGTGGTACTGAGGTCACTGTGTGTCCTGGATTCTGTTAGTGAGTCTGTGTTACTGAGGTCTCTGTGTGTCCTGGACTCTGTTAGTGAGTCTGTGTTACTGAGGTCACTGTGTGTCCTAGACTCTGTTAGTGAGTCTGTGGTACTGAGGTCACTGTGTGTCCTGGATTCTGTTAGTGAGTCTGTGTTACTGAGGTCTCTGTGTGTCCTGGACTCTGTTAGTGAGTCTGTGTTACTGAGGTCACTGTGTGTCCTAGACTCTGTTAGTGAGTCTGTGGTACTGAGGGCTGGTAGCTGGTTGAGAACAGGACACAGTAAAAGTACATTTTGTTCTCTTGTATTTATAGTGAGTTGCTCTGTCTTTCGAGGGCATGGATTTTGTCTGAGAACTCACTTTGTTTCTTAAGGATTTGGTCTCTCTGGTTCTGTACATCTGGTGAAGTGTTCAATGTCTTCTTACATCTCTCTCTCTCTCTCTCTCTCTCTCTCTCTCTCTCCCTCTCACACACTCTGTATCTCCTGCTTTCTTTCTCTCTCTCTCTCTCTTTCTCTCTCTCTCTCACTCTGTATCTCCTGCTTTCTCTCTCTCTCTCTCTCTCTCTCTCTCTCTCTCTCTCTCTCTCTCTCTCTCTCTCCCCCCCCCCCTTCCCCCCTACAGAGTCAGTCATCCCTAGCAGTGGCACCTTCCATGTGAAGCTACCAAAGAAGCCTGGGGTGGAGCTGGGGATCACCATCAGCTGTGAGTCTCTCTAGTCTACCTTTCACATTATCTCCCAATCACTACTGTACTCTAGACAGACAGACAGACAGACAGACAGACAGACAGACAGACAGACAGACAGACAGAGTGATTCACTCAAATTCACCTCACCTGATGGTGGATAACTAACACAGTAAAGATCAGAGATATCTGAATTTGTCGGCTCGGAAACTTGGAAGCTATGAAACACTCACATCTGAGACTTAGATATTAGGATTCAGCACCTGATCCAGGCCTACTTCAGTAGAGTGGGGAGTCAGTGGTTCATAAAGAATGTACGACTAAGATATTCTTGGATCTTATTCAAATATGTGGAAAGTAGGTGAGCCAGAGTGAGGGGGAGAGAGAGAAGAGGAGGAGAGATAAACAGACAGAGAGGAGGAGAGATAAACAGACTGAGAGAGAGGAGGAGAGATAAACAGACTGAGAGAGAGGAGGAGAGATAAACAGACTGAGAGAGAGGAGGAGAGATAAACAGACTGAGAGAGAGGAGGAGAGATAAACAGACTGAGAGAGAGGAGGAGAGATAAACAGACTGAGAGAGGAGGAGAGATAAACAGACTGAGAGAGGAGGAGAGATAAACAGACTGAGAGAGGAGGAGAGATAAACAGACTGAGAGAGGAGGAGAGATAAACAGACTGAGAGAGGAGGAGAGATAAACAGACTGAGAGAGGAGGAGAGAAACAGACTGAGAGAGGAGGAGAGATAAACAGACTGAGAGAGGATGAGAGATAAACAGACTGAGAGAGGAGAGATAAACAGACTGAGAGAGAGGAGGAGAGATAAACAGACTGAGAGAGAGGAGGAGAGATAAACAGACTGAGAGAGGAGGAGAGATAAACAGACTGAGAGAGAGGAGGAGAGATAAACAGACTGAGAGAGGAGGAGAGATAAACAGACTGAGAGAGAGGAGGAGAGATAAACAGACTGAGAGAGAGGAGGAGAGATAAACAGACTGAGAGAGGAGGAGAGATAAACAGACTGAGAGAGAGGAGGAGAGATAAACAGACTGAGAGAGAGGAGGAGAGATAAACAGACTGAGAGAGGAGGAGAGATAAACAGACTGAGAGAGGAGGAGAGATAAACAGACTGAGAGAGGAGGAGAGATAAACAGACTGAGAGACGAGAGATAAACAGGCTGAGAGAGGAGGAGAGATAAACAGACTGAGAGAGGAGGAGAGATAAACAGACTGAGAGGAGGAGGAGAGATAAACAGACTGAGAGAGAGGAGAGATAAACAGACAGAGAGGAGGAGAGATAAACAGACTGAGAGAGGAGGAGAGATAAACAGACTGAGAGAGGAGAGATAAACAGACTGAGAGACGAGAGATAAACAGACTGAGAGAGGAGAGATAAACAGACTGAGAGAGGAGGAGAGATAAACAGACTGAGAGAGGAGGAGAGATAAACAGACTGAGAGAGGAGGAGAGATAAACAGACTGAGAGAGGAGGAGAGATAAACAGACTGAGAGACGAGAGATAAACAGACTGAGAGACGAGAGATAAACAGACTGAGAGAGGAGAGATAAACAGACTGAGAGACGAGAGATAAACAGACTGAGAGAGGAGAGATAAACAGACTGAGAGAGGAGGAGAGATAAACAGACTGAGAGAGGAGGAGAGATAAACAGACTGAGAGAGGAGGAGAGATAAACAGACTGAGAGTGGAGGAGAGATAAACAGACTGAGAGAGAGGAGAGATAAACAGACTGAGAGAGAGGAGAGATAAACAGACTGAGAGAGAGGAGAGATAAACAGACTGAGAGAGAGGAGAGATAAACAGACAGAGAGGAGGAGAGATAAACAGACTGAGAGAGGAGGAGAGATAAACAGACTGAGAGAGGAGAGATAAACAGACTGAGAGACGAGAGATAAACAGACTGAGAGAGGAGAGATAAACAGACTGAGAGAGGAGGAGAGATAAACAGACTGAGAGAGGAGGAGAGATAAACAGACTGAGAGAGGAGGAGAGATAAACAGACTGAGAGAGGAGGAGAGATAAACAGACTGAGAGACGAGAGATAAACAGACTGAGAGACGAGAGATAAACAGACTGAGAGAGGAGAGATAAACAGACTGAGAGACGAGAGATAAACAGACTGAGAGAGGAGAGATAAACAGACTGAGAGAGGAGGAGAGATAAACAGACTGAGAGAGGAGGAGAGATAAACAGACTGAGAGAGGAGGAGAGATAAACAGACTGAGAGTGGAGGAGAGATAAACAGACTGAGAGAGAGGAGAGATAAACAGACTGAGAGAGAGGAGAGATAAACAGACTGAGAGAGAGGAGAGATAAACAGACTGAGAGAGAGGAGAGATAAACAGACTGAGAGAGAGGAGAGATAAACAGACTGAGAGAGAGGAGAGATAAACAGACTGAGAGAGAGGAGAGATAAACAGACTGAGAGAGGAGGAGAGATAAACAGACTGAGAGACGAGAGATAAACAGACTGAGAGAGGAGGAGAGATAAACAGACAGAGAGAGGAGGAGAGATAAACAGACTGAGAGAGGAGGAGAGATAAACAGACGGAGAGAGAGGAGAGATAAACAGACTGAGAGAGGAGGAGAGATAAACAGACAGAGAGAGGAGGAGAGATAAACAGACTGAGAGAGAGGAGAGATAAACAGACTGAGAGAGAGGAGAGATAAATAGACTGAGAGAGAGGAGAGATAAACAGACT
>NW_026600883.1:49055-76555 GCF_029448725.1 Salvelinus fontinalis | reverse complement strand
ATCTCATGCCAAACTAATACTCCTTCTGTCCCCGCTGCTGCGTCTCTCTCCACATTTCACAATGGCGTGTCCTCTGTGTCTCTCCACAGGCTGGTGTGAGGCCAGCTGGCTGTCCAAGTCGTCTTCGCCACTCCGTAAGAGAGAGGGAGAGAGAGAGGGAGAGAGAGAGGGAGAGATGAAGGAGGGAGAGAGAGAGAGATGGAGGAGGGAAAGAGAGAGAGAGAAAGAGAGAGAGAGAGAGAGAGAGAGAGAGAGAGAGAGAGAGAGAGAGAGAGAGAGAGAGAGAGAGGAGGGAAAGAGAGAGAGACAGAGAGAGAGAGAGAGAGGGAGAGAGAGAGGGAGAGATGGAGGAGGGAGAGAGAGAGAGATGGAGGAGGGAAAGAGAGAGAGAGAAAGAGAGAGAGAGAGAGAGAGAGAGAGAGAGAGAGAGAGAGAGAGAGGAGAGGGAAAGAGAGAGAGACAGAGAGAGAGAGAGAGAGAGAGAGAGAGAGAGAGAGAGACAGAGAGAGAGAGAGACAGAGACAGAGAGAGAGAGAGAGGAGGGAAAGAGAGAGAGACAGAGAGAGAGAGAGAAAGAGAGAGAGAGAGAGAGAGGGAGAGAGAGAGAGAGAGATGGAGGAGGGAGAGAGAGAGAGATGGAGGAGGGAAAGAGAGAGAGAGAGAGAGAGAGAGAGAGAGAGAGAGGAGGGAAAGAGAGAGAGAGAGAGAGAGAGAGAGAGAGAGAGAGAGAGAGAGAGAGAGAGATAGGGAGAGAGAGATAAAAGGGAAATGGAGGAAGGAGGATGAGGATGCTCTGCTGAGTTGTTTGTTATTGTCTGTGATACAGAGAGAACACGGAAACAGCATCCTGCGAACCGAACCGCTCTCTGAGGCTCGACAACTCTCTGGGGTGTCAGCTTCCTTATGTGAGATACGTTCTGCTGGAACTCTGGGTCTGTGTCCCAAATTACACCCTACTCCCAATATAGGGGACCGGAGAGGGTCAAAAGGAGGTAACTAGATGGGGGACGCAGCCTGCAGCCTTCATGGCTTCTGTAAGAGTGGTACTGCTGTGGCTGTATCTCTGTGTAGTGGATAGCTGATCCATTAGAGGAGCCTGTAAAGGCTAGCTGGGCTCAGCAGCTCTCTTCACATCTTGTTGAACTCCTCTTCACTTGGACGTTGGACAGATTATAGTCTCTATAGAGACAGGGAGGTCAGAGACTTTTGAAAGGCGTGTGTTTTTGTCAGAGCTGTAGAAATGCAGTACAGATTCAAAATTAACTTCATTTTATTTTTAATTTTGGTACATTCAGTTTTGGAATATTTAAATGTTCACACAAACAATATTATGGACAATCTGAACACATCTATCATGCCGAATTCCTATGTTGTGCCTGATATGATGCCAGAAGTGGGATGGTGTGAACTCCCAGTGATGCCATTTGGCCTCAGTCCTTCTATGGTGTAGACATACCAGTGCTACACTGAAGACATCTGCAGGACTGGTGGGCTGGTTACTGCAGGACTAGAGGGCTGGTGGCTGGTTCCTGCAGGGCTGGTGGGCTGGTGGCTGGTTCCTGCAGGACTAGAGGGCTGGTGGCTGGTTCCTGCAGGGCTGGTGGGCTGGTGGCTGGTTCCTGCAGGACTAGAGGGCTGGTGGGCTGGTGGCTGGTTCCTGCAGGACTAGAGGGCTGGTGGCTGGTTCCTGCAGGGCTAGAGGGCTGGTGGCTGGTTCCTGCAGGACTAGAGGGCTAGAGGGCTGGTGGCTGGTTCCTGCAGGACTAGAGGGTTAGAGGCCAGAGCCCTAATCCCTATGTAGTGCACTTCTTTTGACCAGAGCCCTAATCCCTATATAGTGCACTTCTTTTGACTAGAGCCCTAATCCCTATGTAGTGCACTTCTTTTGACCAGAGCCCTAATCCCTATATAGTGCACTTCTTTTGACTAGAGCCCTAATCCCTATGTAGTGCACTTCTTTTGACCAGAGCCCTAATCCCTATGTAGTGCACTTCTTTTGACCAGAGCCCTAGGGGAGTAGGGTGTCATTTGGGATACTGGCCTACTAGTATTTGTTGAGATTTAATTGGCAGATAGACCAGTGGCTCGACGATGACAATGATGGCTAACGGTACCCTGAGCCAATTTCCTGGGTGTGTGTCTGTGCTACTGTGTGCGTGCGTGCGTGCGCGTGTGTGTGTGTGTGTGTGCGTGTGTGTGTTCTCTGTTTGGTCCAACCACCACCAGAACCCATTGTTTCCTGTCGGCTCGGGGCTGAGGAAAGAGGTCTAATTCTGGATTCAGCAGAGTCAGCTAACCAACTCTCCAACGGGAGGAGAGACGTTTCTGCAATGCAGCCATAGAAATATAATTCATTCTGTAGCCATATAAATATAATTCATTCTTCAGCCATATAAATATAATTCATTCTGTAGCCATATAAATATAACTCATTATTCAGCCATATAAATATAATTCATTCTGTAGCCATATAAATATAATTAATTCTTCAGCCATATAAATATAATTCATTCTGTAGCCATATAAATATAATTAATTCTTCAGCCATATAAATATAATTCATTCTGTAGCCATATAAATATAACTCATTATTCAGCCATATAAATATAATTCATTCTGTAGCCATATAAATATAATTAATTCTTCAGCCATATAAATATAATTCATTCTGTAGCCATATAAATATAATTCATTCTGCAGCCATATAAATATAATTCATTCTGTAGCCATATAAATATAATTCATTCTGCAGCCATATAAATATAATTCATTCTTCAGCCATATAAATATAACTCATTCTGCAGCCATATAAATATAATTCATTCTTCAGCCATATAAATATAATTCATTCTTCAGCCATATAAATATAATTCATTCTGTAGCCATATAAATATAATTCATTCTTTAGCCATATAAATATAATTCATTCTGTAGCCATATAAATATAATTCATTCTTTAGCCATATAAATATAATTCATTCTGTAGCCATATAAATATAATTCATTCTTCAGCCTTGCCTGCAGGATTTTCCACCACTGTTGACATCACGGTTTCTCTTAGGAAACTATACACGCAACAGTATCAAAATGGCACTAACTTTCTTGTTGTAGTGCCGGTAGTTAATTTAGTGGATACCTCACATGATGTCTCTAGTGTTCTGTAGATGCCCCTCCTCACCTTTACCTCCCTGCTCGCTCATTGAACAAGTAACCGTCTTACTCCTAGTGCCTCCAGTTAAAATAGTGGACTCCCTGCTGAATGCCTCTATCCCCTCCACTGTTAACCCCATCAACAGCGCTGACGTCTCCACATCACACCAAGCAGTCCCTGGCTTCCACAGCTTCCACACATTAACATTCACAACACACCCGGGCCACAGAGATGGGTCTCTTTCAGAGCAGACAGAAAGAACATCTCTCCTGTCTCTCCTGTCTCTCCTCTGACATATAGATAGACACAGGAAGCAGCTGCAGAATTACAATAGGACTGAGTTGGCAATTTGACAGGCCAGGTAAAGAGCTGCAGTAATGACAGGCGGCTCTGTGGTTTTGTCAGCTGAGATGAGGAGGTAATGTGTGGTTGTTTATGGAGTGAAGTGGACTGAAACTGTTGAGCAGACTACAATATAGAGTGAAGTACAGGGGAGGGAAGGAGAGGAGAGGAGAGGAGAGGAGAGGAGAGGAGAGGAGAGGAGAGGAGAGGAGAGGAGAGGAGGAGAGGGCTGGAGAGGGGAAGAAGAGCAGAAGGGAGGAGATGGGAGGGAGGAGATGGGAGGGAGGGAGGAGATGGGAGGGAGGGGAGTATAAGGGAGGGAAGGAGAGGAGAGGGGAGCAGATGGGAGGGAGAGCAGAGGGGAAGAGATGGGAGGGAGGGAGGAGATGGGAGAGAGGGGAGTATAAGGGAGGGAAGGAGAGGAGAGGGGAGGAGATGGGAGGGAGAGCAGAGGGGAAGAGATAGATGGGAGGGAGAGCAGAGGGGAAGAGATGGGAGGGAGGGAGGAGATGGGAGAGAGGGGAGTATAAGGGAGGGAAGGAAAGGAGAGGGGAGGAGATGGGAGGGAGAGCAGAGGGGAAGAGATGGGAGGGAGGGAGGAGATAGGAGGGAGGTGGAGTATAGGGGAGGGAAGGGGAGGAGATGGGAGGGAGGGGAGGAGAGCACTGCAGGGAGTATTATGGGTTGGAGAAGAGGGGAGGGAAGTTGTTTACTCAGAACAGATACCCTTCCTCCCTTCCTGTAAGGCCCTCAGCCCAACCATATTATAGGCTGACACGCTTTTCATCGACTTTAAAGGCTGCATTTACACAGGCAGCCCAATTCTGAGATTTTTTTCCACTAATTGCTCTTTTGACCAATGACATCAGATCTCTATTTCAGAGCTGATCTGAAGAAATCTCAGAATTGAGTTGCCTGTGTAAATACAGCCAAAGAAATGAATGAGACGCCATTTTCATAAATTGGTTTTGTTAATGATATAATCCTGTGGGTTTGTTAATGATATAATCCTGTGGGTTTGTTAATGATATAATCCTGTGGTTTTGTTAATGATTTAATCCTGTGGTTTTGTTAATGATATAATCCTGTGGTTTTGTTAATTATATAAACCTGTGGTTTTGTTGCTCTCTCTCATACTTCCATCCTTTCTTTCTCTGCTCCTAGCTCCGTCCAGTAGGAAACCTGGGGACGCTCTCATCATCTCCGACATCAAGAAGGGCAGCGTGGCTCACAGGTAAATACATCAATCAACCAATCAACCTGCTCACAGGTAAATACATCAATCATCCAATCAACCTGCTCACAGGTAAATATATCAATCAACCTGCTCACAGGTAAATACATCAATCAACCTGCTCACAGGTAAATACATCAATCATCCAATCAACCTGCTCACAGGTAAATACATCAATCAACCTGCTCACAGGTAAATACACCAATCAACCTGCTCACAGGTAAATACATCAATCAACCTGCTCACAGGTAAATACATCAATTAACCTGCTCACAGGTAAATACATCAATCAACCAATCAACCTGCTCACAGGTAAATACATCAATCAACCAATCAACCTGCTCACAGGTAAATACATCAATTAACCTGCTCACAGGTAAATACATCAATCAATCTGCTCACAGGTAAATACATCAATCAACCTGCTCACAGGTAAATACATCAATCAAACAATTAACCTGCTCACAGGTAAATATATCAACCAATCAACCTGCTCACAGGTAAATACATCAATCAACCAATCAACCTGCTCACAGGTAAATACACCAATCAACCAATCAACCTGCACACAGGTAAATACATCAATCAACCAATCAACCTGCTCACAGGTAGATACACCAATCAACCTGCTCACAGGTAAATACATCAATCAACCAATCAACCTGCACACAGGTAAATACATCAATCAACCTGCTCACAGGTAAATACATCAATCAACCAATCAACCTGCACACAGGTAAATACATCAATCAACCAATCAACCTGCTCACAGGTAGATACACCAATCAACCTGCTCACAGGTAAATACATCAATCAACCTGCTCACAGGTAAATACATCAATCAACCTGCTCACAGGTAAATACATCAATCAATCTGCTCACAGGTAAATACATCAATCAACCTGCTCACAGGTAAATACATCAATCAACCAATCAACCTACTCACAGGTAAATACATCAATCAACCTGCTCACAGGTAAATACATCAATCAACCTGCTCACAGGTAAATACATCAATCAACCTGCTCACAGGTAAATACATCAATCAACCTGCTCACAGGTAAATACATCAATCAACCAATCAACCTGCTCACAGGTAAATACATCAATCAACCTGCTCACAGGTAAATACATCAATCAACCTGCTCACAGGTAAATACATCAATCAACCAATCAACCTGCTCACAGGTAAATACATCAATCAACCTGCTCACAGGTAAATACATCAATCAACCAATCAATCTGCTCACAGGTAAATACATCAATCAACCTGCTCACAGGTAAATACATCAATCAACCTGCTCACAGGTAAATTATCTGAAACACACAACATGCACCACATCAGTGTTGCTCTGCACACCACTCTACTAAACTACACTATGAATGTTGCTCTGCACACCACTCTACTAAACTACACTATGGCAGAGTCAGATATAATATATGTATTTCTGCAGTGTATTGTGTTGGATGCAGTGGATGTTAATCCGTGGTTTATGACCAGGCTCTGTGGTCACTCAGCTCTGGGCTGGAAGGGGGATGGGACCCTGCATGAGCTCATCCCCATAATTCCAATTTTCTAGATCAAAACAGATAATGTATTGTTCGGTGGCCAGGCTCCGTGCTCCGTGGTACGATGTTCAGTGGCCAGGCTCTGTGCTCCGTGGTACGATGTTCAGTGGCCAGGCTCTGTGCTCCGTGGTACGATGTTCAGTGGCCAGGCTCTGTGCTCCGTGGTACGATGTTCGGTGGCCAGGCTCTGTGCTCTGTGGTACGATGTTCAGTGGCCAGGCTCCGTGCTCCGTGGTACGATGTTCGGTGGCCAGGCTCTGTGCTCTGTGATACGATGTTCAGTGGCCAGGCTCTGTGCTCTGTGGTACGATGTGCAGTGGCCAGGCTCTGTGCTCTGTGGTACGATGTTCAGTGGCCAGGCTCTGTGCTCTGTGGTACGATGTTCGGTGGCCAGGCTCCGTGGTACGATGTTCGGTGGCCAGGCTCTGTGCTCTGTGGTACGATGTTCAGTGGCCAGGCTCCGTGCTCCGTGGTACGATGTTCAGTGGCCAGGCTCCCTGCTCTGTAGTACGATGTTCAGTGGCCAGGCTCTGTGCTCCGTGGTACGATGTTCGGTGGCCAGGCTCTGTGCTCTGTGGTACGATGTTTAGTGGCCAGGCTCTGTGCTCCGTGGTACGATGTTCGGTGGCCAGGCTCTGTGCTCCGTGGTACGATGTTCAGTGGCCAGGCTCTGTGCTCTGTGGTACGATGTTCAGTGGCCAGGCTCTGTGCTCCGTGGTACGATGTTCAGTGGCCAGGCTCTGTGCTCCGTGGTACGATGTTCGGTGGCCAGGCTCTGTGCTCTGTGGTACGATGTTCAGTGGCCAGGCTCCGTGGTACGATGTTCGGTGGCCAGGCTCTGTGCTCTGTGGTACGATGTTCAGTGGCCAGGCTCTGTGCTCTGTGGTACGATGTTCAGTGGCCAGGCTCTGTGCTCTGTGGTACGATGTTCAGTGGCCAGGCTCTGTGCTCCGTGGTACGATGTTCGGTGGCCAGGCTCCGTGGTACGATGTTCAGTGGCCAGGCTATGTGCTCCATGGTACGACCCCCAGGCTCCCTGCTCTGTGGTACGACCCCCAGGCGGCCAGGCTCCCTGCTCTGTGGTACAACCCCCAGCGGGCCAGGCTCCCTGCTCTGTGGTACGACCCCCAGGCTCCCTGCTCTGTGGTACGACTCCCAGGCTCCCTGCTCCGTGGTACGACCCCCAGCGGGCCATTACCCCACATAATAAAAAACACCGTGAGACAACACACACCATCGTTAGGACGCACGTTTAAAACTCTGATTGCACTTCCCAACTGAAGTGGGCCAGTTTGACGACTGAGTCGCTAGCTAACTAACTGAAGTGGGCCAGTTTGACGACTGAGTCGCTAGCTAACTAACTGAAGTGGGCCAGTTTGACGACTGAGTCGCTAGCTAACTAACTGAAGTGGGCCAGTTTGACGACTGAGTCGCTAGCTAACTAACTGAAGTGGGCCAGTTTGACGACTGAGTCGCTAGCTAACTAACTGAAGTGGGCCAGTTTGACGACTGAGTCGCTAGCTAACTAACTGAAGTGGGCCAGTTTGACGACTGAGTCGCTAGCTAACTAACTGAAGTGGGCCAGTTTGACGACTGAGTCGCTAGCTAACTAACTGAAGTGGGCCAGTTTGACGACTGAGTCGCTAGCTAACTAACTGAAGTGGGCCAGTTTGACGACTGAGTCGCTAGCTAACTAACTGAAGTGGGCCAGCTTGACGACTGAGTCGCTAGCTAACTAACTGAAGTGGGCCAGTTTGACGACTGAGTCGCTAGCTAACTAACTGAAGTGGGCCAGTTTGACGACTGAGTCGCTAGCTAACTAACTGAAGTGGGCCAGCTTGACGACTGAGTCGCTAGCTAACTAACTGAAGTGGGCCAGTTTGACGACTGAGTCGCTAGCTAACTAACTGAAGTGGGCCAGCTTGACGACTGAGTCGCTAGCTAACTAGCGGATATCATCTCGTTGTGGGAGGCAGCGGACAAGGTTCTTCAATTAAATCCCCCAAAGTGGAAACGGATCGTGAAACTTCTGTTCATTACCTCACTCAGAGAGAGGGAATTCTCAGCTGAGGGAGGGGGGGGGGGGGGGGGGGGTAGAGGAGCACACACACATACACACACACACACACAAACACACACACACACATACACTACAGATGTAGATGTAGTTTAAACCCCTCCTCCTTCTGCAGTAACTGGGCTGGATGTTCTCTGTGTTTACATCCAGACCCGTTACCAAGGCGACACTACATTCTGTTTACCACCGGGGCTCTAACTAATTAGCCCACATTCTGTCTCTGCCCTCGTTATGCCAGGCCTTACGCAACCAACACATATGTTTACCTTGTCTGCAGCCCAATTGGCACCTATTCCCTATGGGCCCTGATCAAATCTAGTGCACTATATAGAGAATAGGGTTCCATTTGGGACACAGTTCTGGTAATTATGCTGAGAGGAAGATGAGAGGAATTGGGTTATGCACTAATCAGTGATTATGATTCTCTCCCCAAAGCACCCGGTCCTGTTCTATCTAGGTATTAGTTACCCCTGTCAAGGAGACAGAGAGGGAAGGCACCCAGTCCTGTTCTATCTAGGTATTAGTTACCCCTGTCAAGGAGACAGAGAGGGAAGGCACCCAGTCCTGTTCTATCTAGGTATTAGTTACCCCTGTCAAGGAGACAGAGAGGGAAGGCACCCAGTCCTGTTCTATCTAGGTATTAGTTACCCCTGTCAAGGAGTCAGAGGACAGGCACCCAGTCCTGTTCTATCTAGGTATTAGTTACCCCTGTCAAGGAGACAGAGAGGGAAGGCACCCAGTCCTGTTCTATCTAGGTATTAGTTACCCCTGTCAAGGAGACAGAGAGGGAAGGCACCCAGTCCTGTTCTATCTAGGTATTAGTTACCCCTGTCAAGGAGACAGAGAGGACAGGCACCCAGTCCTGTTCTATCTAGGTATTAGTTACCCCTGTCAAGGAGACAGAGAGGGAAGGCACCCAGTCCTGTTCTATCTAGGTATTAGTTACCCCTGTCAAGGAGACAGAGAGGGAAGGCACCCAGTCCTGTTCTATCTAGGTATTAGTTACCCCTGTCAAGGAGACAGAGAGGGAAGGCACCCAGTCCTGTTCTATCTAGGTATTAGTTACCCCTGTCAAGGAGACAGAGAGGACAGGCACCCAGTCCTGTTCTATCTAGGTATTAGTTACCCCTGTCAAGGAGACAGAGAGGGAAGGCACCCAGTCCTGTTCTATCTAGGTATTAGTTACCCCTGTCAAGGAGTCAGAGGACAGGCACCCAGTCCTGTTCTATCTAGGTATTAGTTACCCCTGTCAAGGAGACAGAGAGGGAAGGCACCCAGTCCTGTTCTATCTAGGTATTAGTTACCCCTGTCAAGGAGACAGAGAGGGAAGGCACCCAGTCCTGTTCTATCTAGGTATTAGTTACCCCTGTCAAGGAGACAGAGAGGACAGGCACCCAGTCCTGTTCTATCTAGGTATTAGTTACCCCTGTCAAGGAGACAGAGAGGGAAGGCACCCAGTCCTGTTCTATCTAGGTATTAGTTACCCCTGTCAAGGAGACAGAGAGGGAAGGCACCCAGTCCTGTTCTATCTAGGTATTAGTTACCCCTGTCAAGGAGACAGAGAGGGAAGGCACCCAGTCCTGTTCTATCTAGGTATTAGTTACCCCTGTCAAGGAGACAGAGGACAGGCACCCAGTCCTGTTCTATCTAGGTATTAGTTACCCCTGTCAAGGAGCCGGAGGACTGGCACCCAGTCCTGTTCTATCTAGGTATTAGTTACCCCTGTCAAGGAGACAGAGAGGGAAGGCACCCAGTCCTGTTCTATCTAGGTATTAGTTACCCCTGTCAAGGAGACAGAGGACAGGCACCCAGTCCTGTTCTATCTAGGTATTAGTTACCCCTGTCAAGGAGACAGAGAGGGAAGGCACCCAGTCCTGTTCTATCTAGGTATTAGTTACCCCTGTCAAGGAGACAGAGAGGACAGGCACCCAGTCCTGTTCTATCTAGGTATTAGTTACCCCTGTCAAGGAGACAGAGAGGGAAGGCACCCAGTCCTGTTCTATCTAGGTATTAGTTACCCCTGTCAAGGAGACAGAGAGGGAAGGCACCCAGTCCTGTTCTATCTAGGTATTAGTTACCCCTGTCAAGGAGGCAGAGGACAGGCACCCAGTCCTGTTCTATCTAGGTATTAGTTACCCCTGTCAAGGAGACAGAGAGGGAAGGCACCCAGTCCTGTTCTATCTAGGTATTAGTTACCCCTGTCAAGGAGACAGAGAGGGAAGGCACCCAGTCCTGTTCTATCTAGGTATTAGTTACCCCTGTCAAGGAGACAGAGAGGGAAGGCACCCAGTCCTGTTCTATCTAGGTATTAGTTACCCCTGTCAAGGAGACAGAGAGGACAGGCACCCAGTCCTGTTCTATCTAGGTATTAGTTACCCCTGTCAAAGAGACAGAGAGGGAAGGCACCCAGTCCTGTTCTATCTAGGTATTAGTTACCCCTGTCAAGGAGACAGAGGACAGGCACCCAGTCCTGTTCTATCTAGGTATTAGTTACCCCTGTCAAGGAGACAGAGAGGGAAGGCACCCAGTCCTGTTCTATCTAGGTATTAGTTACCCCTGTCAAGGAGTCAGAGGACAGGCACCCAGTCCTGTTCTATCTAGGTATTAGTTACCCCTGTCAAGGAGACAGAGAGGGAAGGCACCCAGTCCTGTTCTATCTAGATATTAGTTACCCCTGTCAAGGAGACAGTGAGGACAGGCACCCAGTCCTGTTCTATCTAGGTATTAGTTACCCCTGTCAAGGAGTCAGAGGACAGGCACCCAGTCCTGTTCTATCTAGGTATTAGTTACCCCTGTCAAGGAGCCAGAGAGGGAAGGCACCCAGTCCTGTTCTATCTAGGTATTAGTTACCCCTGCCAAGGAGCCAGAGAGGGAAGGCACCCAGTCCTGTTCTATCTAGGTATTAGTTACCCCTGTCAAGGAGGCAGAGAGGGAAGGCACCCAGTCCTGTTCTATCTAGGTATTAGTTACCCCTGTCAAGGAGACAGAGAGAAGGCACCCAGTCCTGTTCTATCTAGGTATTAGTTACCCCTGTCAAGGAGACAGAGGACAGGCACCCAGTCCTGTTCTATCTAGGTATTAGTTACCCCTGTCAATGAGTCAGAGAGGGAAGACACCCAGTCCTGTTCTATCTAGGTATTAGTTACCCCTGTCAAGGAGACAGAGGACAGGCACCCAGTCCTGTTCTATCTAGGTATTAGTTACCCCTGTCAAGGAGACAGAGAGGGAAGGCACCCAGTCCTGTTCTATCTAGGTATTAGTTACCCCTGTCAAGGAGACAGAGAGGGAAGGCACCCAGTCCTGTTCTATCTAGGTATTAGTTACCCCTGTCAAGGAGACAGAGGACAGGCACCCAGTCCTGTTCTATCTAGGTATTAGTTACCCCTGCCAAGGAGACAGAGAGGGAAGGCACCCAGTCCTGTTCTATCTAGGTATTAGTTACCCCTGTCAAGGAGACAGAGAGGGAAGGCACCCAGTCCTGTTCTATCTAGGTATTAGTTACCCCTGTCAAGGAGACAGAGAGGGAAGGCACCCAGTCCTGTTCTATCTAGGTATTAGTTACCCCTGTCAAGGAGACAGAGAGGACAGGCACCCAGTCCTGTTCTATCTAGGTATTAGTTACCCCTGTCAAGGAGACAGAGAGGGAAGGCACCCAGTCCTGTTCTATCTAGGTATTAGTTACCCCTGTCAAGGAGACAGAGAGGGAAGGCACCCAGTCCTGTTCTATCTAGGTATTAGTTACCCCTGTCAAGGAGACAGAGGACAGGCACCCAGTCCTGTTCTATCTAGGTATTAGTTACCCCTGTCAAGGAGGCAGAGGACAGGCACCCAGTCCTGTTCTATCTAGGTATTAGTTACCCCTGTCAAGGAGACAGAGAGGGAAGGCACCCAGTCCTGTTCTATCTAGGTATTAGTTACCCCTGTCAAGGAGACAGAGAGGGAAGGCACCCAGTCCTGTTCTATCTAGGTATTAGTTACCCCTGTCAAGGAGACAGAGAGGGAAGGCACCCAGTCCTGTTCTATCTAGGTATTAGTTACCCCTGTCAAGGAGACAGAGAGGACAGGCACCCAGTCCTGTTCTATCTAGGTATTAGTTACCCCTGCCAAGGAGACAGAGAGGGAAGGCACCCAGTCCTGTTCTATCTAGGTATTAGTTACCCCTGTCAAGGAGACAGAGAGGGAAGGCACCCAGTCCTGTTCTATCTAGGTATTAGTTACCCCTGTCAAGGAGACAGAGAGGGAAGGCACCCAGTCCTGTTCTATCTAGGTATTAGTTACCCCTGTCAAGGAGACAGAGAGGACAGGCACCCAGTCCTGTTCTATCTAGGTATTAGTTACCCCTGTCAAAGAGACAGAGAGGGAAGGCACCCAGTCCTGTTCTATCTAGGTATTAGTTACCCCTGTCAAGGAGGCAGAGGACAGGCACCCAGTCCTGTTCTATCTAGGTATTAGTTACCCCTGTCAAGGAGACAGAGAGGGAAGGCACCCAGTCCTGTTCTATCTAGGTATTAGTTACCCCTGTCAAGGAGTCAGAGGACAGGCACCCAGTCCTGTTCTATCTAGGTATTAGTTACCCCTGTCAAGGAGACAGAGAGGGAAGGCACCCAGTCCTGTTCTATCTAGATATTAGTTACCCCTGTCAAGGAGACAGTGAGGACAGGCACCCAGTCCTGTTCTATCTAGGTATTAGTTACCCCTGTCAAGGAGTCAGAGGACAGGCACCCAGTCCTGTTCTATCTAGGTATTAGTTACCCCTGCCAAGGAGCCAGAGAGGGAAGGCACCCAGTCCTGTTCTATCTAGGTATTAGTTACCCCTGTCAAGGAGGCAGAGAGGGAAGGCACCCAGTCCTGTTCTATCTAGGTATTAGTTACCCCTGTCAAGGAGACAGAGAGAAGGCACCCAGTCCTGTTCTATCTAGGTATTAGTTACCCCTGTCAAGGAGACAGAGGACAGGCACCCAGTCCTGTTCTATCTAGGTATTAGTTACCCCTGTCAATGAGTCAGAGAGGGAAGACACCCAGTCCTGTTCTATCTAGGTATTAGTTACCCCTGTCAAGGAGACAGAGGACAGGCACCCAGTCCTGTTCTATCTAGGTATTAGTTACCCCTGTCAAGGAGACAGAGAGGGAAGGCACCCAGTCCTGTTCTATCTAGGTATTAGTTACCCCTGTCAAGGAGACAGAGAGGGAAGGCACCCAGTCCTGTTCTATCTAGGTATTAGTTACCCCTGTCAAGGAGACAGAGGACAGGCACCCAGTCCTGTTCTATCTAGGTATTAGTTACCCCTGCCAAGGAGACAGAGAGGGAAGGCACCCAGTCCTGTTCTATCTAGGTATTAGTTACCCCTGTCAAGGAGACAGAGAGGGAAGGCACCCAGTCCTGTTCTATCTAGGTATTAGTTACCCCTGTCAAGGAGACAGAGAGGGAAGGCACCCAGTCCTGTTCTATCTAGGTATTAGTTACCCCTGTCAAGGAGGCAGAGGACAGGCACCCAGTCCTGTTCTATCTAGGTATTAGTTACCCCTGTCAAGGAGACAGAGAGGGAAGGCACCCAGTCCTGTTCTATCTAGGTATTAGTTACCCCTGTCAAGGAGACAGAGAGGGAAGGCACCCAGTCCTGTTCTATCTAGGTATTAGTTACCCCTGTCAAGGAGACAGAGGACAGGCACCCAGTCCTGTTCTATCTAGGTATTAGTTACCCCTGTCAAGGAGACAGAGAGGGAAGGCACCCAGTCCTGTTCTATCTAGGTATTAGTTACCCCTGTCAAGGAGACAGAGAGGGAAGGCACCCAGTCCTGTTCTATCTAGGTATTAGTTACCCCTGTCAAGGAGACAGAGAGGGAAGGCACCCAGTCCTGTTCTATCTAGGTATTAGTTACCCCTGTCAAGGAGTCAGAGGACAGGCACCCAGTCCTGTTCTATCTAGGTATTAGTTACCCCTGTCAAGGAGGCAGAGGACAGGCACCCAGTCCTGTTCTATCTAGGTATTAGTTACCCCTGTCAAGGAGACAGAGAGGGAAGGCACCCAGTCCTGTTCTATCTAGGTATTAGTTACCCCTGCCAAGGAGACAGAGGAAAGCACTGGGGAGTTATGATGTGATTCTAGTTTACATTCTGCTGCTATAGTAGAGGTTTTACATGAATCAACCTTTTTCTATGCTCTTGTACTAGGGTATTTACCGTAACGATGACCTAGCTTTCAGGTAAACTGGGCAGGTGTTGTCCCTTATACCTTTCAGGATTTAGACATTTTGGACATTAGTAAAAAAAAACAGAGATTATTGGTCATTTTAATAATGAGTTTCTTTCTCTGGATTACATGGGAAAATGAATGATGTTCTAGAATGAGGACAACTGAGCAGTATTCTGTTTTCTGCCTCTGTGTTGTCATAGTGAAGGGAGGGAAGGGAGCCAACTGATGACTGCTTGGTGTGCATTCCAAATGGCACCCTATTCCCTATGTAGTGCACTACGTTTGATCAAAACTCTATGTTCCCTGGTCAACCGTAGTGCACTACATCGGGAATAGGGTGCCATTTGGAATGCAGACCTTGTTATTGATGCTCTACATTCACCTCACTGCATTTGGCCCATTTTAGCACCCTGTCAGGGCTCCTGTTAACAGAGCTCTCTGTGAGTCTCATTTCAGCAGCTTGTCTCTGTGAGTCTCATTTCAGCAGCTTGTCTCTGTGAGTCTCATTTCAACAGCTTGTCTCTGTCAGGGCTCCTGTTAACACGTCTCTGTGAGTCTCATTTCAACAGCTTGTCTCTGTCAGGACTCCAGTTAACAGGTCTCTGTGAGTCTCATTTCAACAGCTTGTCTCTGTCAGGACTCCTGTTAACAGGTCTCTGTGAGTCTCATTTCAACAGCTTGTCTCTGTCAGGACTCCTGTTAACAGGTGTCTGTGAGTCTCATTTCAACAGCTTGTCTCTGTCAGGACTCCAGTTAACAGGTCTCTGTGAGTCTCATTTCAACAGCTTGTCTCTGTCAGGACTCCTGTTAACAGGTCTCTGTGAGTCTCATTTCAGCAGCTTGTCTATGTCAGGACTCCTGTTAACAGGTCTCTGTGAGTCTCCTTTCAACAGCTTGTCTCTGTCAGGACTCCTGTTAACACGTCTCTGTGAGTCTCATTTCAGCAGCTTGTCTCTGTCAGGACTCCTGTTAACAGTCCTCTGTTTGAGTCTCTGACAGAGTTAAACATGCTTTACATCTGAGTATCTGTCTATGGGGGGTAGTTTTGGATTAGGATTCGGTCTGTGTGTTGGTGAGAACTATGACTGTGTACAGTATGTGGACGCATGATGAATAATGGATGTTTCCACACAAGATCATTCAGATCAGTGTTTATGGTGTGAGAGAACAGCATGTGAGCAACACTGAACTGGGGGTGTAACCAGTGTCGTGGTAATTTCCTTTACAAACCACACACAAGTCAGAGTTATATTTTAAAGTCCATCTTTAATTCATATGAGCTTCACCATAGCCCTTTGACTCTCAGATCAATTCAGTGTCTATAAATGAATTCTCTGAGAGTGCTTACAAAAGAATACTTAGTATCTTTTATAGCCAAGATACACCCCTCTCAACTCACATGACGAACCACAGATCTCAGGAACTTCACAAAGGGCCTTTTACTTGAGAGAGGAGTGTCCCATAGCCAGATAGCATTAGCTATAAATTATCGTTCAGTTTGCTCTCTAAAACGAGGTTCAAAATCGTTCTTGGTACTTCATAGTACCAAAACATTACCTCATCCAATGGCATATATCAATTGTCAATTCTAGATACGCCCATCTCAAATACACCCCACCCCTGGACAAGCTCCCTGAGGGGAGTGACTTTTAGGTCATACACTCTCTCAAGATTCATGCAACATCAGAGGGGTAATACAATGGTTCCAGACACTGCCATACTCCTCCCCCCAATGAGAAAAGGAGGGAATGACTGGAGTACAGACATTGTGGAGCCCTTCACATGGTTTAACAGATACATTCACATATGAAGACAATGTTCAATTCTGAATTCTCCCTTTCTGATATTCCTGCATATTACCAGACATGTAAAAGACAAGCCTGACCTCTCCCTCTCTCTGGGCCCCGAGTGACTTTTCCCGAGAGAAGAAAGGAAAATGCCTGACCTCTCCCTCTCTCTGGGCCCCGAGTGACTTTTCCCGAGAGAAGAAAGGAAAATGCCTGACCTCTCCCTCTCTCTGGGCCCCGAGTGACTTTTCCCGAGAGAAGAAAGGAAAATGCCTGACCTCTCCCTCTCTCTGGGCCCCGAGTGACTTTTCCCGAGAGAAGAAAGGAAAATGCCTGACCTCTCCCTCTCTCTGGGCCCCGAGTGACTTTTCCCGAGAGAAGAAAGGAAAATGCCTGACCTCTCCCTCTCTCTGGGCCCCGAGTGACTTTTCCCGAGAGAAGAAAGGAAAAATGCAACTGCCGACTGTATAGTCCAAAAAGAGACATTCTAATGACAAGTATCCCACATAAGCATATTATGAAAGTAAATAAAACATCTTATTTATCTATGTTACCTAACTAATTCTGATTCAGCTACGACACCAGTCTCGCTAGATGAATATACATTTACAATAATAGTCCACAATGTAGAATATAGGATTGAAGCCCGTCCTGTCCACCTCTAAACTCTGGTCTGTGTGTTTCTCCCCCCAGGACTGGGACTCTGGAGCTGGGGGACAAGCTGCTGTCCACCTCTAAACCCTGGTCTGTGTGTTTCTCCCCCCAGGACTGGGACTCTGGAGCTGGGGGACAAGCTGCTGTCCACCTCTAAACCCTGGTCTGTGTGTTTCTGTCCCCAGGACTGGGACTCTGGAGCTGGGGGACAAGCTGCTGTCCACCTCTAAACCCTGGTCTGTGTGTTTCTCCCCCCAGGACTGGGACTCTGGAGCTGGGGGACAAGCTGCTGTCCACCTCTAAACCCTGGTCTGTGTGTTTCTCCCCCCAGGACTGGGACTCTGGAGCTGGGGGACAAGCTGCTGTCCACCTCTAAACCCTGGTCTGTGTGTTTCTGTCCCCAGGACTGGGACTCTGGAGCTGGGGGACAAGCTGCTGTCCACCTCTAAACCCTGGTCTGTGTGTTTCTCCCCCCAGGACTGGGACTCTGGAGCTGGGGGACAAGCTGCTGTCCACCTCTAAACCCTGGTCTGTGTGTTTCTCCCCCCAGGACTGGGACTCTGGAGCTGGGGGACAAGCTGCTGTCCACCTCTAAACCCTGGTCTGTGTGTTTCTCCCCCCAGGACTGGGACTCTGGAGCTGGGGGACAAGCTGCTGTCCACCTCTAAACCCTGGTCTGTGTGTTTCTCCCCCCAGGACTGGGACTCTGGAGCTGGGGGACAAGCTGCTGTCCACCTCTAAACCCTGGTCTGTGTGTTTCTCCCCCCAGGACTGGGACTCTGGAGCTGGGGGACAAGCTGCTGCCCACCTCTAAACCCTGGTCTGTGTGTTTCTCCCCCCAGGACTGGGACTCTGGAGCTGGGGGACAAGCTGCTGTCCACCTCTAAACCCTGGTCTGTGTGTTTCTCCCCCCAGGACTGGGACTCTGGAGCTGGGGGACAAGCTGCTGTCCACCTCTAAACCCTGGTCTGTGTGTTTCTCCCCCCAGGACTGGGACTCTGGAGCTGGGGGGACAAGCTGCTGTCCACCTCTAAACCCTGGTCTGTGTGTTTCTCCCCCCAGGACTGGGACTCTGGAGCTGGGGGACAAGCTGCTGGCCATCGATAACATCCGCCTGGACAACTGTTCCATGGAAGACGCTGTTCAGATTCTCCAGCAGTGTGAAGAACTGGTCAAGCTCAAGATCCGCAAGGACGAGGACAATTCAGGTAGTGCGTACACACTGGACACACACACTGGACACACACACACACACACTGGACACACACACACTGGACACACACACACTGGACACACACACTGGACACACACACACTGGACACACACACACACACACTGGACACACACACACTGGACACACACACACACACACACACACACACACACACACAGACGCACACAGACACAGACACAGACACACACACACACACACACACACACACACACACACACACTGGACACACACACACACTGGACACACACACACACTGGACACACACACACACTGGACACACACACACACACACATCATTAGTCGTGTGTATCTCCCTGGTGGCAGCAGTATGTTCCACCAGTACACATACAGATGGGTCTGCAGCCCAGTTCAGTTCAGATCACACACACTAACCTCTCTGCTAGTCAAAACGACTGAACCAACCTCTCTGTTAGTCAAAACCACTGTACCAACCTCTCTGTTAGTCAAAACCACTGTACCAACCTCTCTGTTAGTCAAAACCACTGTTCCAACCTCTCTGCTAGTGAAAACCACTGTACCAACCTCTCTGTTGGTCAAAACCACTGTACCAACCTCTCTGTTAGTCAAAACCACTGTACCAACCTCTCTGTTGGTCAAAACCACTGTACCAACCTCTCTGCTGGTCAAAACCACTGTACCAACCTCTCTGTTAGTCAAAACCACTGTTCCAACCTCTCTGTTAGTCAAAACCACTGTACCAACCTCTCTGTTAGTCAAAACCACTGTACCAACCTCTCTGTTAGTCAAAACCACTGTACCAACCTCTCTGTTAGTCAAAACCACTGTACCAACCTCTCTGTTAGTCAAAACCACTGTACCAACCTCTCTGCTAGTCAAAACCACTGTACCAACCTCTCTGCTGGTCACAACCACTGTTCCAACCTCTCTGTTAGTCAAAACCACTGTACCAACCTCTCTGTTAGTCAAAACCACTGAACCAACCTCTCTGCTAGTCAAAACCACTGTACCAACCTCTCTGTTAGTCAAAACCACTGTACCAACCTCTCTGTTAGTCAAAACCACTGTACCAACCTCTCTGCTTGTCAAAACCACTGTACCAACCTCTCTGCTTGTCACAACCACTGTTCCAACCTCTCTGTTAGTCAAAACCACTGTACCAACCTCTCTGTTAGTCAAAACCACTGAACCAACCTCTCTGCTAGTCAAAACCACTGAACCAACCTCTCTGTTAGTCAAAACCACTGTACCAACCTCTCTGTTAGTCAAAACCATTGTACCAACCTCTCTGTTAGTCAAAACCACTGTACCAACCTCTCTGTTAGTCAAAACCACTGTACCAACCTCTCTGTTAGTCAAAACCACTGTACCAACCTCTCTGCTGGTCACAACCACTGTACCAACCTCTCTGCTATTCAAAACCACTGTACCAACCTCTCTGTTAGTCAAAACCACTGTACCAACCTCTCTGTTAGTCAAAACCACTGTACCAACCTCTCTGTACAAACCTCTCTGTTAGTCAAAACCACTGTACCAACCTCTCTGCTGGTCACAACCACTGTACCAACCTCTCTGCTATTCAAAACCACTTTACCAACCTCTCTGTTAGTCAAAACCACTGTTCCAACCTCTCTGCTAGTCAAAACCACTGAGCCAACCTCTCTGTTATTCAAAACCACTGAACCAACCTCTCTGCTAGTCAAATCCACTGTACCAACCTCTATGTTAGTCAAAACCACTATTCCAACCTCTCTGTTAGTCAAAACCACTGTACCAACCTCTCTGTTAGTCAAAACCACTGTACCAACCTCTCTGCTAGTCAAAACCACTGTACCAACCTCTCTGTTAGTCAAAACCACTGTTCCAACCTCTCTGTTAGTCAAAACCACTGTTCCAACCTCTCTGTTAGTCAAAACCACTGTACCAACCTCTCTGCTGGTCAAAACCACTGTACCAACCTCTCTGTTAGTCAAAACCACTGTACCAACCTCTCTGTTAGTCAAAACCACTGTACCAACCTCTCTGCTAGTCAAAACCACTGTACCAACCTCTCTGCTGGTCACAACCACTGTTCCAACCTCTCTGTTAGTCAAAACCACTGTACCAACCTCTCTGTTAGTCAAAACCACTGAACCAACCTCTCTGCTAGTCAAAACCACTGTACCAACCTCTCTGTTAGTCAAAACCACTGTACCAACCTCTCTGTTAGTCAAAACCACTGTACCAACCTCTCTGCTTGTCAAAACCACTGTACCAACCTCTCTGCTTGTCACAACCACTGTTCCAACCTCTCTGTTAGTCAAAACCACTGTACCAACCTCTCTGTTAGTCAAAACCACTGAACAAACCTCTCTGCTAGTCAAAACCACTGAACCAACCTCTCTGTTAGTCAAAACCACTGTACCAACCTCTCTGTTAGTCAAAACCATTGTACCAACCTCTCTGTTAGTCAAAACCACTGTACCAACCTCTCTGTTAGTCAAAACCACTGTACCAACCTCTCTGTTAGTCAAAACCACTGTACCAACCTCTCTGCTGGTCACAACCACTGTACCAACCTCTCTGCTATTCAAAACCACTGTACCAACCTCTCTGTTAGTCAAAACCACTGTACCAACCTCTCTGTTAGTCAAAACCACTGTACCAACCTCTCTGTACAAACCTCTCTGTTAGTCAAAACCACTGTACCAACCTCTCTGCTGGTCACAACCACTGTACCAACCTCTCTGCTATTCAAAACCACTTTACCAACCTCTCTGTTAGTCAAAACCACTGTTCCAACCTCTCTGCTAGTCAAAACCACTGAGCCAACCTCTCTGTTATTCAAAACCACTGAACCAACCTCTCTGCTAGTCAAATCCACTGTACCAACCTCTCTGTTAGTCAAAACCACTATTCCAACCTCTCTGTTAGTCAAAACCACTGTACCAACCTCTATGTTAGTCAAAACCACTGTACCAACCTCTCTGTTAGTCAAAACCACTGTACCAACCTCTCTGCTAGTCAAAACCACTGTACCAACCTCTCTGTTAGTCAAAACCACTGTTCCAACCTCTCTGTTAGTCAAAACCACTGTACTAACCTCTCTGCTAGTCAAAACCACTGTACCAACCTCTCTGTTAGTGAAATCCACTGAACCAATCTCTCTGTTAGTCAAAACCACTATACCAACCTCTCTGTTAGTCAAAACCACTGTACCAACCTCTCTGCTTGTCAAAACCACTGTACCAACCTCTCTGCTGGTCAAAACCACTGTACCAACCTCTCTGTTAGTCAAAACCACTGTACCAACCTCTCTGTTAGTCAAAACCACTGTTCCAACCTCTCTGTTAGTCAAAACCATTGTACCAACCTCTCTGTTAGTCAAAACCACTGTACCAACCTCTCTGCTGGTCACAACCACTGTTCCAACCTCTTTGCTAGTCAAAACCACTGTACCAACCTCTCTGTTAGTCAAAACCACTGTACCAACCTCTCTGTTAGTCAAAACCACTGTACCAAGCTCTCTGCTAGTGGAAACCACTGTACCAACCTCTCTGTTAGTCAAAACCACTGTACCAACCTCTCTGTTAGTCAAAACCGCTGTTCCAACCTCTCTGCTGGTCAAAACCACTGTACCAACCTCTCTGTACCAACCTCTCTGTTAGTCAAAACCACTGTACAAACCTCTCTGTACCAACCTCTCTGTTAGTCAAAACCACTGTACCAACCTCTCTGTTAGTCAAAACCACTGTACCAACCTCTCTGTACCAACCTCTCTGTTAGTCAAAACCACTGTACCAAGCTCTCTGTTAGTCAAAACCACTGTACCAACCTCTCTGTTAGTCAAAACCACTGTACCAACCTCTCTGCTAGTCAAAACCACTGTACAAACCTCTCTGTTAGTCAAAACCACTGTACCAACCTCTCTGCTGGTCACAACCACTGTACCAACCTCTCTGCTATTCAAAACCACTTTACCAACCTCTCTGTTAGTCAAAACCACTGTTCCAACCTCTCTGCTAGTCAAAACCACTGAGCCAACCTCTCTGTTATTCAAAACCACTGTACCAACCTCTCTGCTAGTCAAATCCACTGTACCAACCTCCCTGTTAGTCAAAACCACTATTCCAACCTCTCTGTTAGTCAAAACCACTGTACCAACCTCTCTGTTAGTCAAAACCACTGTACCAACTTCTCTGTTAGTCAAAACCACTGTACCAACCTCTCTGCTAGTCAAAACCACTGTACCAACCTCTCTGTTAGTCAAAACCACTGTTCCAACCTCTCTGTTAGTCAAAACCACTGTACTAACCTCTCTGCTAGTCAAAACCACTGTACCAACCTCTCTGTTAGTGAAATCCACTGAACCAATCTCTCTGTTAGTCAAAACCACTATACCAACCTCTCTGTTAGTCAAAACCACTGTACCAACCTCTCTGCTTGTCAAAACCACTGTACCAACCTCTCTGCTGGTCAAAACCACTGTACCAACCTCTCTGTTAGTCAAAACCACTGTACCAATCTCTCTGTTAGTCAAAACCACTGTTCCAACCTCTCTGTTAGTCAAAACCATTGTACCAACCTCTCTGTTAGTCAAAACCACTGTACCAACCTCTCTGCTGGTCACAACCACTGTTCCAACCTCTCTGCTAGTCAAAACCACTGTACCAACCTCTCTGTTAGTCAAAACCACTGTATCAACCTCTCTGTTAGTCAAAACCCCTGTTCCATCCTCTCTGCTGGTCAAAACCACTGTACAAACCTCTCTTTACCAACCTCTCTGTTAGTCAAAACCACTGTACAAACCTCTCTGTACCAACCTCTCTGTTAGTCAAAACCACTGTACCAACCTCTCTGTTAGTCAAAACCACTGTACCAACCTCTCTGTACCAACCTCTCTGTTAGTCAAAACCACTGTACCAAGCTCTCTGTTAGTCAAAACCACTGTACCAACCTCTCTGTTAGTCAAAACCACTGTACCAACCTCTCTTTTAGTCAAAACCACTGTACCAACCACTCTGTTAGTCAAAACCACTGTACCAACCTCTCTGTTAGTCAAAACCACTGTTCCAACCTCTCTGTTAGTCAAAACCACTGAGCCAACCTCTCTGTTAGTCAAAACCACTGAACCAACCTCTCTTCTAGTCAAATCCACTGTACCAACCTCTCTGTTAGTCAAAACCACTATTCCAACCTCTCTGTTAGTCAAAACCACTGTACCAACCTCTCTGTTAGTCAAAACCACTGTAACAACCTCTCTGTACCAACCTCTCTGTTAGTCAAAACCACTGTACTAACCTCTCTGCTAGTCAAAACCACTGTACCAACCTCTCTGTTAGTGAAATCCACTGAACCAATCTCTCTGTTAGTCAAAACCACTATACCAACCTCTCTGTTAGTCAAAACCACTGTACCAACCTCTCTGCTTGTCAAAACCACTGTACCAACCTCTCTGCTGGTCAAAACCACTGTACCAACCTCTCTGTTAGTCAAAACCACTGTACCAACCTCTCTGTTAGTCAAAACCACTGTTCCAACCTCTCTGTTAGTCAAAACCATTGTACCAACCTCTATGTTAGTCAAAACCACTGTACCAACCTCTCTGCTGGTCACAACCACTGTTCCAACCTCTCTGCTAGTCAAAACCACTGTACCAACCTCTCTGTTAGTCAAAACCACTGTACCAACCTCTCTGTTAGTCAAAACCACTGTACCAACCTGTCTGCTAGTGAAAACCACTGTACCAACCTCTCTGTTAGTCAAAACCACTGTACCAACCTCTCTGTTAGTCAAAACCGCTGTTCCAACCTCTCTGCTGGTCAAAACCACTGTACAAACCTCTCTGTACCAACCTCTCTGTTAGTCAAAACCACTGTACAAACCTCTCTGTACCAACCTCTCTGTTAGTCAAAACCACTGTACCAACCTCTCTGTTAGTCAAAACCACTGTACCAACCTCTCTGTACCAACCTCTCTGTTAGTCAAAACCACTGTACCAAGCTCTCTGTTAGTCAAAACCACTGTACCAACCTCTCTGTTAGTGAAATCCACTGAACCAATCTCTCTGTTAGTCAAAACCACTATACCAACCTCTCTGTTAGTCAAAACCACTGTACCAACCTCTCTGCTTGTCAAAACCACTGTACCAACCTCTCTGCTGGTCAAAACCACTGTACCAACCTCTCTGTTAGTCAAAACCACTGTACCAACCTCTCTGTTAGTCAAAACCACTGTTCCAACCTCTCTGTTAGTCAAAACCATTGTACCAACCTCTCTGTTAGTCAAAACCACTGTACCAACCTCTCTGCTGGTCACAACCACTGTTCCAACCTCTCTGCTAGTCAAAACCACTGTACCAACCTCTCTGTTAGTCAAAACCACTGTACCAACCTCTCTGTTAGTCAAAACCACTGTACCAACCTGTCTGCTAGTGAAAACCACTGTACCAACCTCTCTGTTAGTCAAAACCACTGTACCAACCTCTCTGCTGGTCAAAACCACTGTACAAACCTCTCTGTACCAACCTCTCTGTTAGTCAAAACCACTGTACAAACCTCTCTGTGCCAACCTCTCTGTTAGTCAAAACCACTGTACCAACCTCTCTGTTAGTCAAAACCACTGTACCAACCTCTCTGTACCAAATTCTCTGTTAGTCAAAACCACTGTACCAAGCTCTCTGTTAGTCAAAACCACTGTACCAACCTCTCTGTTAGTCAAAACCACTGTACCATCTCTCTGCTAGTCAAAACCACTGTACCAACCACTCTGTTAGTCAAAACCACTGTACCAACCTCTCTGTTAGTCAAAACCACTGTTCCAACCTCTCTGTTAGTCAAAACCACTGAGCCAACCTCTCTGTTAGTCAAAACCACTGAACCAACCTCTCTGCTAGTCAAAACCACTGTAACAACCTCTCTGTACCAACCTCTCTGTTAGTCAAAACCACTGAACCAACCTCTCTGCTAGTCAAAACCACTGTACCAACCTCTCTGTTAGTCAAAACCACTGTACCAACCTCTCTGTTATTCAAAACCACTGTACTAACCTCTCTGCTAGTCAAAACCACTGTACCAACCTGTCTGTTAGTGAAATCCACTGAACCAATCTCTCTGTTAGTCAAAACCACTATACCAACCTCTCTGTTAGTCAAAACCACTATACCAACCTCTCTGTTAGTCAAAACCACTGTACCAACCTCTCTGCTTGTCAAAACCACTGTACCAACCTCTCTGCTGGTCAAAACCACTGTACCAACCTCTCTGTTAGTCAAAACCACTGTACCAACCTCTCTGTTAGTCAAAACCACTGTACCAACCTCTCTGTTAGTCAAAACCACTGTACCAACCACTCTGTTAGTCAAAACCACTGTTCCAACCTCTCTGTTAGTCAAAACCATTGTACCAACCTCTCTGTTAGTCAAAACCACTGTACCAACCTCTCTGTTAGTCAAAACCACTGTACCAACCTCTCTGTTAGTCAAAACCACTGTTCCAACCTCTCTGTTAGTCAAAACCATTGTACCAACCTCTCTGTTAGTCAAAACCACTGTACCAACCTCTCTGTTAGTCAAAACCGCTGTTCCAACCTCTCTGCTGGTCAAAACCATTGTACCAACCTCTCTGTTAGTCAAAACCACTGTACCAACCTCTCTGTTAGTCAAAACCACTGTACCAACCTCTCTGTACCAACCTCTCTGTTAGTCAAAACCACTGTACCAACCTCTCTGTTTGTCAAAACCACTGTACCAACCTCTCTGTTAGTCAAAACCACTGTACCAACCTCTCTGCTAGTCAAAACCACTGTACCAACCACTCTGTTAGTCAAAACCACTGTACCAACCTCTCTGTTAGTCAAAACCACTGTTCCAACCTCTCTGTTAGTCAAAACCACTGAGCCAACCTCTCTGTTAGTCAAAACCACTGAACCAACCTCTCTGCTAGTCAAATCCACTGTACCAACCTCTCTGTTAGTCAAAACCACTATTCCAACCTCTCTGTTAGTCAAAACCACTGTACCAACCTCTCTGTTAGTCAAAACCACTGTAACAACCTCTCTGTACCAACCTCTCTGTTAGTCAAAACCACTGAACCAAACTCTCTGCTAGTCAAAACCACTGTACCAACCTCTCTGTTAGTCAAAACCACTGTACCAATCTCTCTGTTAGTCAAAACCACTATACCAACCTCTCTGTTAGTCAAAACCACTGTACCAACCTCTCTGCTTGTCAAAACCACTGTACCAACCTCTCTGCTGGTCAAAACCACTGTACCAACCTCTCTGTTAGTCAAAACCACTGTACCAACCTCTCTGTTAGTCAAAACCACTGTACCAACCTCTCTGTTAGTCAAAACCACTGTACCAACCACTCTGTTAGTCAAAACCACTGTTCCAACCTCTCTGTTAGTCAAAACCATTGTACCAACCTCTCTGTTAGTCAAAACCACTGTACCAATCTCTCTGTTAGTCAAAACCACTGTACCAACCTCTCTGTTAGTCAAAACCACTGTACCAACCTCTATGTTAGTCAAAACCATTGTACCAACCTCTCTGTTAGTCAAAACCACTGTACCAACCTCTCTGTTAGTCAAAACCGCTGTTCCAACCTCTCTGCTGGTCAAAACCACTGTACCAACCTCTCTGTTAGTCAAAACCACTGTACCAACCTCTCTGTTAGTCAAAACCACTGTTCCAACCTCTCTGCTGGTCAAAACCACTGTACCAACCTCTCTGTTAGTCAAAACCGCTGTTCCAACCTCTCTGCTGGTCAAAACCATTGTACCAACCTCTCTGTTAGTCAAAACCACTGTACCAACCTCTCTGTTAGTCAAAACCACTGTACCAACCTCTCTGTTAGTCAAAACCACTGTACCAACCTCTCTGTTAGTCAAAACCACTGTACCAACCTCTCTGTACCAACCTCTCTGTTAGTCAAAACCACTGTACCAACCTCTCTGTTAGTCAAAACCACTGTACCAACCTCTCTGTTAGTCAAAACCACTGGACCAACCTCTCTGCTAGTCAAAACCACTGTACCAACCTCTCTGTACCAACCTCTCTGTTAGTCAAAACCACTGTACCAACCTCTCTGTACCAACCTATCTGTTAGTCAAAACCACTGTATCAACCTCTCTGTACCAACCTCTCTGTTAGTCAAAACCACTGTACCAACCTCTCTGTACCAACCACTCTGTTAGTCAAAACCACTGTACCAACCTCTCTGTACCAACCTCTCTGCTAGTCAAAACCACTGTACCAACCTCTCTGTTAGTCACAACCGCTGTACCAACCTCTCTGCTA
>NW_026600883.1:31555-44055 GCF_029448725.1 Salvelinus fontinalis | reverse complement strand
GATAATTATCCACTCCCTCTCTCTATAGGTCCTCTCTCTCTAGGTCCTCTCTCTCTCTCTAGGTCCTTCCTCTCTCTCTCTCAGGGTCCTCTCTCTCTCAGGGTCCTCTCTCTCTCTCTAGGTCCTTCCTCTCTCTCTCTCTCTCTCTCTCTCTCTCTCTCTCTCAGGGTCCTCTCTCTAGGTCCTCTCTCTCTCTCTAGGTCCTTCCTCTCTCTCTCTCAGGGTCCTCTCTCTCTCAGGGTCCTCTCTCTCTCTCTAGGTCCTTCCTCTCTCTCTCTCTCTCTCTCTCTCTCTCTCTCAGGGTCCTCTCTCTCAGGGTCCTCTCTCTCTCTAGGTCCTCTCTCTCTCTCTAGGTCCTTCCTCTCTCTCTCTAGGTCCTTCCTCTCTCTCTCTCAGGGTCCTTACTCTCTCTCTCTCAGGGTCCTTACTCTCTCTCTCTCAGGGTCCTTACTCTCTCTCTAGGTCCTTTCTCTCTCTCTAGGTCCTTCCTCTCTCTCTCTCTAGGTCCTCTCTCTCTAGGTCCACTCTCTCTCTCTAGGTCCTTCCACTCTCTCTCTAGGTCCTTCCTCTCTCTCTCTAGGTCCTCTCTCTCTAGGTCCTCTCTCTCTCTCTAGGTCCTCTCTCTCTCTCTAGGTCCTCTCTCTCTCTAGGGCCTCCCTCCCTCCCTACCTCCCTACATTGAACTGTGGGCTATATCTTGCTATACACTGGAAGTAACAGTGTGTTTAATGATTTGTCTGAATCTAGCTCCACGCTGTCGTACAGTGAGCTCCAAAAGGACCTTTGTTGTTGTTCTGGTATTGTATTTGAAATGATACAATGACTATGAGGTTGAATGAGTTTCTCACTCATCATTATTCGCAATTCATTCAAGACTGTCCGTAACCATGGTAACATCCACATGAATTTAGAAGTGTTTAGAAACTTATTCTATTCTTATTTACAATAAAAGTGACTCCAAAACGACATGATACATTATTTACCATTTATTTCTTTTTGGCACAAAATAATCGGAAACACAACCAAAACAAACAGCAAATACATCCAACCCTGGTATCTCTGTAGGAGAGGTGATCCATGGTATCTCTATAGGAGAGGTGATCCCTGGTATCTCTATAGGAGAGGTGATCCCTGGTATCTCTATAGGAGAGGTGATCCCTGGTATCTCTGTAGGAGAGGTGATCCATGGTATCTCTATATGAGAGGTGATCCCTGGTATCTCTATAGGAGAGGTGATCCCTGGTATCTCTATAGGAGAGGTGATCCCTGGTATCTCTATAGGAGAGGTGATCCCTGGTATCTCTGTAGGAGAGGTGATCCATGGTATCTCTATAGGAGAGGTGATCCCTGGTATCTCTATAGGAGAGGTGATCCCTGGTATCTCTATAGGAGAGGTGATCCCTGGTATCTCTATAGGAGAGTTGATCCCTGGTATCTCTATAGGAGAGATGATCCCTTGTATCTCTGTAGGAGAGGTGATCCCTGGTATCTATATAGGAGAAGGGATCTCTGGTATCTCTATAGGAGAGGTGATCTCTGGTATCTCTATAGGAGAGGTGATCCCTGGTATCTCTATAGGAGAGGTGATCCCTGGTATCTCTATAGGAGAGGTGATCCCTGGTATCTCTATAGGAGAGGTGATCCCTGGTATCTCTATAGGAGAGGTGATCCCTGGTATCTCTGTAGGAGAGGTGATCCCTGGTATCTCTTTAGGAGAGGTGATCTCTGGTATCTCTATAGGAGAGGTGATCCCTGGTATCTCTGTAGGAGAGGTGATCTCTGGTATCTCTGTAGGAGAGGTGATCCCTGGTATCTCTATAGGAGAGGTGATCCCTGGTATCTCTGTAGGAGAGGTGATCCCTGGTATCTCTATAGGAGAAGGGATCTCTGGTATCTCTGTAGGAGAGGTGATCCCTGGTATCTCTATAGGAGAGGTGATCCCTGGTATCTCTGTAGGAGAGGTGATCCCTGGTATCTCTATAGGAGAAGGGATCTCTGGTATCTCTATAGGAGAGGTGATCTCTGGTATCTCTGTAGGAGAGGTGATCCCTGGTATCTCTGTAGGAGAGGGGATAACTGGTATCTCTATAGGAGAGGTGATCCCTGGTATCTCTATAGGAGAGGTGATCCCTGGTATCGCTGTAGGAGAGGTGATCCATGGTATCTCTGTAGGAGAGTTGATCCCTGGTATCTCTATAGGAGAGGTGATCCCTGGTATCTATATAGGAGAGGTGATCCCTGGTATCTCTATAGGAGAGGTGATCCCTGGTATCTCTGTAGGAGAGGTGATCCCTGGTATCTCTTTAGGAGAGGTGATCTCTGGTATCTCTATAGGAGAGGTGATCCCTGGTATCTCTGTAGGAGAGGTGATCTCTGGTATCTCTGTAGGAGAGGTGATCCCTGGTATCTCTATAGGAGAGGTGATCCCTGGTATCTCTATAGGAGAAGGGATCTCTGGTATCTCTGTAGGAGAGGTGATCCCTGGTATCTCTATAGGAGAGGTGATCCCTGGTATCTCTGTAGGAGAGGTGATCCCTGGTATCTCTATAGGAGAAGGGATCTCTGGTATCTCTATAGGAGAGGTGATCTCTGGTATCTCTATAGGAGAGGTGATCCCTGGTATCTCTGTAGGAGAGGTGATAACTGGTATCTCTATAGGAGAGGTGATCCCTGGTATCTCTATAGGAGAGGTGATCCCTGGTATCGCTATAGGAGAGGTGATCCATGGTATCTCTGTAGGAGAGTTGATCCCTGGTATCTCTGTAGGAGAGTTGATCCCTGGTATCTCTATAGGAGAGGTGATCCCTGGTATCTCTATAGGAGAGGTGATCCCTGGTATCTCTATAGGAGAAGGGATCTCTGGTATCTCTATAGGAGAGGTGATCTCTGGTATCTCTATAGGAGAGGTGATCCCTGGTATCTCTATAGGAGAGGTGATCTCTGGTATCTCTATAGGGGAGGTGATCCCTGGTATCTCTATAGGAGAGGTGATCCCTGGTATCTCTGTAGGAGAGGTGATAACTGGTATCTCTATAGGAGAGGTGATCCCTGGTATCTCTATAGGAGAGGTGATCCCTGGTATCTCTATAGGAGAGGTGATCTCTGGTATCTCTATAGGAGAGGTGATCCCTGGTATCTCTGTAGGAGAGGTGATCCATGGTATCTCTGTAGGAGAGGTGATAACTGGTATCTCTATAGGAGAGGTGATCCCTGGTATCTCTATAGGAGAGGTGATCCCTGGTATCTCTGTAGGAGAGGCGATCCCTGGTATCTCTGTAGGAGAGGCGATCCCTGGTATCTCTGTAGGAGAGGCGATCCCTGGTATCTCTATAGGAGAGGTGATCCCTGGTATCTCTATAGGAGAGGTGATCCCTGGTATCTCTGTAGGAGAGGTGATCCCTGGTATCTCTGTAGGAGAGGTGATCCCTGGTATCTCTGTAGGAGAGGTGATCTCTGGTATCTCTATAGGAGAGGTGATCTCTGGTATCACTATAGGAGATGTGATCCCTGGTATCTCTATAGGAGAGGTGATCCCTGTTATCTCTATAGGAGAGGCGATCCATTGTAACTCTATAGGAGAGGCGATCCATGGTATCTCTATAGGAGAGGCGATACCTGGTATCTCTATAGGAGAGGTGATCCCTGGTATCTCTATAGGAGAGGTGATCCCTGGTATCTCTGTAGGAGAGGTGATCTCTGGTATCTCTATAGGAGAGGTGATCCCTGGTATCTCTATAGGAGAGGTGATCTCTGGTATCTCTGTAGGAGAGGTGATCCATGGTATCTCTATAGGAGAGGTGATCCCTGGTATCTCTATAGGAGAGGTGATCCATGGTATCGCTATAGGAGAGGTGATCCCTGGTATCTCTATAGGAGAGGTGATCCCTGGTATCTCTATAGGATAGGTGATCCCTGGTATCTCTATAGGAGAGGTGATCCCTGGTATCTCTATAGGAGAGGTGATCCCTGGTATCTCCATAGGAGAGGTGATCTCTGGTATCTCTATAGGAGAGGTGATCTCTGGTATCTCTATAGGAGAGGTGATCTCTGGTATCTCTATAGGAGAGGTGATCCCTGGTATCTCTGTAGGAGAGGTGATCCCTGGTATCTCTGTAGGAGAGGTGATCCATGGTATCTCTGTAGGAGAGGTGATAACTGGTATCTCTATAGGAGAGGTGATCCCTGGTATCTCTGTAGGAGAGGTGATCCCTGGTATCTCTGTAGGAGAGGCGATCCCTGGTATCTCTGTAGGAGAGGCGATCCCTGGTATCTCTGTAGGAGAGGCGATCCCTGGTATCTCTATAGGAGAGGCGATCCCTGGTATCTCTGTAGGAGAGGCGATCCCTGGTATCTCTGTAGGAGAGGTGATCCCTGGTATCTCTGTAGGAGAGGTGATCTCTGGTATCTCTATAGGAGAGGTGATCTCTGGTATCACTATAGGAGAGGTGATCTCTGGTATCACTATAGGAGATGTGATCCCTGGTATCTCTATAGGAGAGGTGATCCCTGTTATCTCTATAGGAGAGGTGATCCCTGGTATCTCTATAGGAGAGGCGATCCATGGTATCTCTATAGGAGAGGTGATCCATGGTATCTCTATAGGAGAGGTGATCCCTGGTATCTCTATAGGAGAGGTGATCCCTGGTATCTCTATAGGAGAGGTGATCCCTGGTATCTCTATAGGAGAGGTGATCCCTGGTATCTCTATAGGAGAGGTGATCCCTGGTATCTCCATAGGAGAGGTGATCTCTGGTATCTCTATAGGAGAGGTGATCCCTGGTATCTCTGTAGGAGAGGTGATCCATGGTATCTCTATAGGAGAGGTTATCCCTGGTATCTCTGTAGGAGAGGTGATCTCTGGTATCTCTATAGGAGAGGTGATCCCTGGTTTCTCTATAGGAGAGGTGATCTCTGGTATCTCTATAGGAGAGGTGATCCCTGGTATCTCTGTAGGAGAGGTGATCCATGGTATCTCTATAGGAGAGGTTATCCCTGGTATCTCTATAGGAGAGGTGATCCATGGTATCGCTATAGGAGAGGTGATCCCTGGTATCTCTATAGGAGAGGTGATCCCTGGTATCTCTATAGGAGAGGTGATCCCTGGTATCTCTATAGGAGAGGTGATCCCTGGTATCTCTATAGGAGAGGTGATCCCTGGTATCTCTATAGAAGAGGTGATCCCTGGTATCTCTATAGGAGAGGTGATCCATGGTATCTCTATAGGAGAGGTGATCGCTGGTATCTCTATAGGAGAGGTGATCCATGGTATCTCTGTAGGAGAGGTGATCCCTGGTATCTCTATAGGAGAGGTGATCCCTGGTGTCTCTATAGGAGAGGTGATCCCTGGTATCTCTATAGGAGAGGTGATCCCTGGTATCTCTATAGGAGAGGTGATCCCTGGTGTCTCTATAGGAGAGGTGATCCCTGGTATCTCTATAGGAGAGGTGATCCCTGGTATCCACTCAGATGCCTCTGTTAGTGGGTGTAGTGTTCCATGTTGTATCTGTAACCCTGGTCCTAACCCCGGTCCTAACCCTGGTCCTAACCCTGGCCCTAACCCTGGCCCTAACCCTGGCCCTAACCCTGGCCTGGCCCTAACCCTGGCCCTAACCCTGGCCCTAACCCTGGCCCTAACCCTGGCCCTAACCCTGGTCCTAACCCTGGTCCTAACCCTGGCCCTAACCCTGGTCCTAACCCTGGTCCTAACCCTGGTCCTAACCCTGGTCCTAACCCTGGCCCTAACCCTGGCCCTAACCCTGGCCCTAACCCTGGCCTGGCCCTAACCCTGGCTCTAACCCTGGCCGTAACCCTGGCTCTAACCCTGGCCCTAACCCTGGCTCTAACCCTGGTCCTAACCCTGGCCCTAACTCTGGTCCTAACCCCAGCCTGGCCTTAACCCTGGCCTTAACCCTGGCCCTAACCCTGGTCCTAACCCCGGCCTGGCCCTAACCCTGGCCTTAACCCTGGTCCTAACCCTGGCCTGGCCCTTGTCCTAACCCTGGTCCTAACCCTGACCCTAACCCTAACCCTGGCCCTAACCCTGGTCCTTATCCTGGCCTGGCCCTAATCTGGCCCTAACCCTGGTCCTAACCCTGGTCCTAACCCTGACCAGGGATGTGCTTGTCACAGCATGGGGACAGAGTTGTAAAGCCAAGGGACGGAGGTATACACTGTGTGCTGTTGTCCTGTGTTCCAGACGAACAGGAGCTGTCTGGATCCATCATCTACACGGTGGAGCTGAAGAGATATGGAGGCCCGCTGGGGATCACCATCTCAGGCACAGAGGAGCCCTTTGACCCCATCGTCATCTCCAGCCTCACCAAGGGAGGACTGGCCGAGAGGTGAGAGAGCTAGGGCAATGGGGTGTGGGTAGCTGGAAGAGACAGGGGACATGGGACAGGGGACAGGAGAATGGGGTGTGGGTAGCTGGCAGAGACAGGGGACATGGGACATGGGACAGGATAATGGGGTGTGGGTAGCTGGCAGAGACAAGGGACATGGGACAGGGGAATGGGGTGTGGGTAGCTGGCAGAGACAGGGGACATGGGACAGGGGACAGGGGAATGGGTAGCTGGAAGAGACATGGGACAGGGGACAGGATAATGGGGTGTGGGTAGCTGGCAGAGACAGGGGACATGGGACAGGGGACAGGGGAATGGGGTGTGGGTAGCTGGCAGGGACAAGGGACATGGGACAGGGGGATGGGGTGTGGGTAGCTGGCAGAGACAGTGGACATGGGACAGGGGAATGGGTAGCTGGCAGAGACATGGGAATGGGGTGTGGGTAGCTGGAAGAGACAGGGGACATGGGACAGGGGAATGGGTAGCTGGAAGAGACAGGGGAATGGGGTGTGGGTAGCTGGCAGAGACAGGGGACAGGGGACAGGGGAATGGGTAGCTGGAAGAGACATGGGAATGGGGTGTGGGTAGCTGGCAGAGACAGGGGACATGGGACAGGGGAATGGGTAGCTGGAAGAGACATGGGAATGGGGTGTGGGTAGCTGGAAGAGACAGGGGACATGGGACAGGGGAATGGGTAGCTGGAAGAGACATGGGAATGGGGTGTGGGTAGCTGGAAGAGACAGGGGACATGGGACAGGGGACAGGGGAATGGGGTGTGGGTAGCTGGCAGAGACAGGGGACAGGGGACAGGGGAATGGGGTGTGGGTAGCTGGCAGAGACAGGGGACATGGGACAGGGGAATGGGGTGTGGGTAGCTGGCAGAGACAGGGGATGTCTGTCTCCCTCCTTCCCTCTCTCTCTCTCTCTCCCTCCCTCTCTCTCTCTGTCTCTCTCTCAATTCAATTCAATTCAATTCAATTCAAGGGGCTTTATTGGCATGGGAAACATGTGTTAACATTGCCAAAGCAAATCTCTCTCTCTCTCTGTCTCTCTGTCTCTCCCTCCCTCCCTTCCTCCCTCCCTCTCTCGGTGGTGCTGGGTAGAACTGACACCCTAGGGAGGTTTGGATAGCTCAGGCAGATGCCAGACCAGCTGGTCTGAGGACAGAAAATGTGTTTGTCTCAGTCAGATAAAGAGTTGAGCTTTCTGGGGGGGGGGGCGTTAATCTGACAGATTTTAGTTGACACTCTCTTTGCACACAGACCTAAGGCCTCTTCTCCTGGGTCATGTTCAGCAGAACACACTGTAGCCAGATAATGGTGCAACTTCCTATTGGTAGTGCATCCCCCTTTCATAACGTTTGCTCCCTAATGAACACAACCCTGGTGTTTCTGTGTGTACAGGACGGGAGCGATCCACATCGGGGACAGGATCCTGGCCATCAACTGTAACAGTCTGAAGGGGAAACCACTGAGTGAAGCCATCCACCTGCTGCAGATGGCTGGAGAGTCTGTCACACTGAAGATCAAGAAACAGGGAGAATGTGAGTAGAGGACACACACACACACACACATATACACACACACACAGTACACACACACAGTACACACACACACACACACACACACACACACACACACACACACATATATACACGCACACATACACACAGAGGCCAAGGACCGTACAGACATTACACAGTACACGCACGCGCACACACACACAGACACAGACACAGACACAGACACAGACACACACACACACACACACACACACACACACACACACACACACACACACACACACACACACACACACACACACACACACAGTACTCACAGTACACAGTACACCCACACACATAGAGGCCAAGGACTGTACACACAGTACACAGTACACACACACACACACACACACACACACAGAGGCCAAGGACCGTACACATATAGCTCGCCAGCTTGTAGTCCCAAAAACAGAAATGAGTCATTATTTTCTCCCTCTGATTCGTTCAGCCATTCCTTCCTATGGGGGAAAAGAATGTGGGGTTCGGGATAAACGCTGAAAATAAGGTCTGAGGTCATCACAGACAGATCTGATACGTTGTGTTCTAGGAGATAATATCAGTCAGTTATCATGACCTTTATGAATGAGGAAGTCTTTATGCTGTGTTCTAGGAGATAATATCAGTCAGTTATCGTGAACTTTATGAATGAGGAAGTCTTTATGTTGTGTTCTCGGAGATAATACCAGTCAGTTATCGTGACCTTTATGAATGAGGAAGTCTTTATGCTGTGTTCTAGGAGATAATACCAGCCAGTTATCGTGACCTTTATGAATAAGGAAGTCTTTACGTTGTGTTCTAGGAGATAATATCAGTCAGTTATCGTGACCTTTATGAATGAGGAAGTCTTTATGTTGTGTTCTAGGAGATAATATCAGTCAGTTATCGTGACCTTTATGAATGAGGAAGTCTTTATGTTGTGTTCTAGGAGATAATACCAGTCAGTTATCGTAACCTTTATGAATGAGGAAGTCTTTATGTTGTGTTCTAGGAGATAATATCAGTCAGTTATCGTGACCTTTATGAATGAGGAAGTCTTTATGTTGTGTTCTAGGAGATAATATCAGTCAGTTATCGTGACCTTTATGAATGAGGAAGTCTTTATGTTGTGTTCTAGGAGATAATATCAGCCAGTTATCATGACCTTTATGAATGAGGAAGTCTTTACGTTGTGTTCTAGGAGATAATATCAGTCAGTTATCGTGACCTTTATGAATGAGGAAGTCTTTATGTTGTGTTCTAGGAGATAATACCAGTCAGTTATCGTGACCTTTATGAATGAGGAAGTCTGTATGTTGTGTTCTAGGAGATAATACCAGTCAGTTATCGTAACCTTTATGAATGAGGAAGTCTTTATGTTGTGTTCTAGGAGATAATATCAGCCAGTTATCATGACCTTTATGAATGAGGAAGTCTTTATGCTGTGTTCTAGGAGATAATATCAGTCAGTTATCGTGACCTTTATGAATGAGGAAGTCTTTATGCTGTGTTCTAGGAGATAATATCAGTCAGTTATCGTGACCCTTATGAATGAGGAAGTCTTTATGTTGTGTTCTAGGAGATAATATCAGTCAGTTATCGTGACCTTTATGAATGAGGAAGTCTTTACGTTGTGTTCTAGGAGATAATATCAGTCAGTTATCGTGACCTTTATGAATGAGGAAGTCTTTACGTTGTGTTCTAGGAGATAATACCAGTCAGTTATCGTGACCTTTATGAATGAGGAAGTCTGTATGTTGTGTTCTAGGAGATAATACCAGTCAGTTATCGTAACCTTTATGAATGAGGAAGTCTTTATGTTGTGTTCTAGGAGATAATATCAGCCAGTTATCATGACCTTTATGAATGAGGAAGTCTTTATGCTGTGTTCTAGGAGATAATATCAGTCAGTTATCGTGACCTTTATGAATGAGGAAGTATTTATGCTGTGTTCTAGGAGATAATATCAGTCAGTTATCGTGACCTTTATGAATGAGGAAGTCTTTATGTTGTGTTCTAGGAGATAATATCAGTCAGTTATCGTGACCTTTATGAATGAGGAAGTCTTTATGCTGTGTTCTAGGAGATAATATCAGTCAGTTATCGTGACCTTTATGAATGAGGAAGTCTTTATGTTGTGTTCTAGGAGATAATACCAGTCAGTTATCGTGACCTTTATGAATGAGGAAGTCATGCTTCAAAACTTCCCAAACAGTGACGTTAACTGATGAATATTGTCTCATACAACAAAACGTACCAGATCTCCTCAGCCTGTGTTGCCCGCAGAACTTATTTTCAACGTTTATCCAAAAAAATACATTAAAAAACATTCATTTCCCAAGAGGCTTTATCCAACGAGCCGTGACAGAGTTGGCCTCCGTTAGAACCTACAAAAAAAAACACTCCATTACTATTACTCTATATTATATAGTACAAACAGAGCACTCACTGGGGTTAAAGACCCTCACACATGACATAGTCCAAACAGAGCACTCACTGGGGTTAAAGACCGTCACACATGACATAGTACAAACAGATCACTCACTGGGGTTAAAGACCATCGCACATGACATAGTACAAACAGATCACTCACTGGGGTTAAAGACCCTCACACATGACATAGTCCAAACAGAGCACTCACTGGGGTTAAAGACCCTCACACATGACATAGTACAAACAGATCACTCACTGGGGTTAAAGACCATCACACATGACATAGTCCAAACAGAGCACTCACTGGGGTTAAAGAGACCATCACACATGACATCGTACAAACAGAGCACTCACTGGGGTTAAAGACCCTCACACATGACATAGTACAAACAGATCACTCACTGGGGTTAAAGACCATCACACATGACATAGTCCAAACAGAGCACTCACTGGGGTTAAAGACCATCACACATGACATAGTACAAACAGAGCACTCACTGGCATCAAGGTGCAGGTAACATGTTGTACATTATAGGTAATCTACATTACAATGTACTATACCCTAATAGGCCTGTCAATGCAATCTACACACAACACGTTAGTTATCTATGCTGTACCATGCACACACACACACACACACACACACACACACACACACACACACACACACACACACACACACACACACACACACACACACACACACACACACACACACACACACACACACATCACCCATATCAACGCTGTACACACCTCATCACAGTGGATGCGGTAGTATTTCACCACGGGCACACTATTCCCAGATCACTTGTTGGGGGGGTTTAGGCTGCCAGATGGATTCAATACAGAGAATTTACAGCAGATACGGTTCCACTACAGAATACAATTTGCTCGTGTCTCGAGCTGTGCTTATTTCTGCTGAACTACAGTGAGATTGATCTAGAAGTTGTCTGGAAACGGCTGTGAGGGAAATAACATTGTATTAGCATTTCTTCCTCTGCTTCTCTCTCTCTCTCTCTCACCACCCTCTGTCTCTGTCTCTCTCTTTCTCTCTCTCTCTCTCGCTGTCTTTTTTTCTCTCTCGCTCTTTCTCTCTCTCTGACCCGCTTTCTCTTTCTCTCGATCTCTCGCTCTCTCTCTCTGACCCGCTTTCTCTTTCTCTCGATCTCTCGCTCTCTCTCTCTGACTCACTCTCTCTGACCGTCTCTCTCTGACCCTTGCCTCACCATTTCCCTTTGTTTCATACTTCTCCCCTTCACATTTTCTCATATTCTCCCTCCCTCCCTCCTCTAGTGGCCAGTCCCAAGCAGCAGTCGGTGTCTGGTCATCTCAGTGATGTGATGCTGAGTGATGTGGAGGACGAGGCAGGGTTAGGCGGGCTGGGAGGTCAGGCAGAGAGCCAGAAACTTGGGAAGCTCTCTGACCTCTACTCCACCACCATCCCCTCTGTGGACTCAGCCGTGGAGTCCTGGGACGGCTCGGCCATAGACACCACCTTCAACACCCAGGGTGAGAGGAAAGAGAGAGTGTGTGTGTGTGTGTGTGTGTGTGTGTGTGTGTGTGTGTGTGTGTGTGTGTGTGTGTGTGTGTGTGTGTGTGTGTGTGTGTGTGTGTGTGTGTGTGTGTGTGTGTGTGTGTGTGTGTGTGTGTGTCTGACAGTTACAGACATCGAGGGACAGACAAAATGGGAGGCTCACATCTTTTTACTACACCAGTGTCCAAAAAAACAATACTAATAAAATAAACCATTACTGTCCATCACCATAGCAACATCCACAGTAGTTTTCCAATACAATAGACTTTTAGAGAATACAACTCACGTGGCCAATACATCCTTCCTGATTCCTAGAGGGCAATTTTTATCAGAGCATTCATTATGCATTATACAGTTGTGGGCGAGGCGACGTGCGGATTGGCTGGAAGACCATTCTATTTTAGTTCTACTGAGTAGGAAATGATTGGCTAATGGATTTAGGGATGCCCTTAACCATTATCATGGTAGAATGGTCCCCGCAGCAATGATGTGTTGGCTTTACAATTAGTCTCCTCCCCACACAGTAAGGCCTCTTGGCCTCCTCTATAATCACCCTGCGTAGGGAGAGAACACACACACACACACACTACAAGCTCATACACATACATAGGGCTCTGGTCTAAAGTAGTGCACTATATAGGGAATAGGG
>NW_026600883.1:0-29592 GCF_029448725.1 Salvelinus fontinalis | reverse complement strand
CCTATTAGGAGATTTACTATGAGGAGAACCATGCTAATGTCCCATAGGAGGACTGATCATCACGTCGTCCATCTAATGTCCCATAGGAGGACTGATCATCACGTCATCCATCTAATGTCCCATAGGAGGACTGATCATCACGTCATCCATCTAATGTCCCATAGGAGGACTGATCATCCATCTAATGTCCCATAGGAGGACTGATCATCATGTCATCCATCTAATGTCCCATAGGAGGACTGATCATCCATCTAATGTCCCATAGGAGGACTGATCATCACGTCATCCATCTAATGTCCCATAGGAGGACTGATCCACATGTCATCCATCTAATGTCCCATAGGAGGACTGATCATCATGTCATCCATCTAATGTCCCATAGGAGGACTGATCATCACGTCATCCATCTAATGTCCCATAGGAGGACTGATCATCATGTCGTCCATCTAATGTCCCATAGGAGGACTGATTATCATGTCATCCATCTAATGTCCCATAGGAGGACTGATTATCATGTCATCCATCTAATGTCCCATAGGAGGACTGATCATCACGTCATCCATCTAATGTCCCATAGGAGGACTGATCATCATGTCATCCATCTAATGTCCCATAGGAGGACTGATCATCATGTCATCCATCTAATGTCCCATAGGAGGACTGATCATCATGTCATCCATCTAATGTCCCATAGGAGGACTGATCATCATGTCATCCATCTAATGTCCCATAGGAGGACTGATCATCACGTCATCCATCTAATGTCCCATAGGAGGACTGATCATCATGTCATCCATCTAATGTCCCATAGGAGGACTGAGCTTTGCTGTGCCAAGGCCTATAGAACCAGAAGAAATGCATTGGCAGGTCTAGAGGTGTTGCTGCCCCAGTGTTTGTGTGTGTCTGTGTGTGTGTGGCTCCCTTGTGGCCTTCTTGCGGCCCCCTTGTGACCCCCTTGTGGCTCCCTTGCGGCTCCCTTGTGGCCCCCTTGTAGCATCATGTGGACGCAGCTCTAGCATAAATCATAGATGTTTACACAGGTAAAGATGGATCACACACAGGGAATAGAAACTCCACCAGCTCTACATTATTGATGAAACACAGCAGCAGAATAGAGACGCAGCAGCCAAACAGTCAGACGTCTTTGTTTAACTCAATATCAGACCAGAGAGACAGAGAGACAGAGAGACAGAGAGAGAGAGAGAGAGAGAGAGAGAGAGAGAGAGAGAGAGAGAGAGAGAGAGAGAGAGAGAGAGAGAGAGAGAGACCCATTCACCAAGGCGTTGTATTACATTATCACTAGGGAGTGGCTGTAGTATAACAGGTACATACAGTGGAGATGTAGTGGAGGGTTTTGACTGAACTAGGCTCATGTGAGGAGGAAACTTGCCTGACACCTGAAAGACTGTTAGCTCTAGGCTTTTAGCTCAGTGGGCTAACATAGTCTTGTCGTGTGTGTGTATGTATCCCAGCCCCAGGTTTCCAGGCGTCTGGCTACAGCTTCCACAGCCATGAGTGGAGGAACGCCAAGCCCAGCCAAGGCAGCCTGTCCCCTGTCAGCACCCGCCAGAGACACAACATCCTGGCAGACCTGGGCCTCAGCGATGACGAATGGGACAGACCCACCGTCAGCGGGTACGTACAACCCTGTTCTCACCTTTAACTCCTGGACCTCTAACCCTTGACCTCTAAGCAACACCACCACTGGCCCTTTATCTGGGGCGGCAGCGTAGCCTAGTGGTTAGAGCGTTGGACTAGTAACCGTAAAGGTTGCAAGATCAAATCCCCGAGCTGACAAGGTACAAAATCTGTCGTTCTGCCCCTGAACAAGGCAGTTAACCCACTGTTCCTAGGCCGTCATTGAAAATAAGAATTTGTTTTTAACTGACTTGCCTAGTTAAATAAAGTTTAAATTAAAAAATAAAAATCTTGCAACCAACTGTCAAACACCTCAGTCATGTTTCAGTGATTGTTCTGAATTCCCTGCCGGTAAACACACAGCCCAGAAACACTACAACATTAAAGTATTATTAGTGAAATATTACTAGTATGTGTACATACTACTGATAATAGAGCTGCTATTTGAGCTTGACCTTGGCTAACGGCTGTTTGTGTTTGATAAAGAAGCTCTTTATAATTCAGTCATTAGCATATCTTCTATCCATAAATCCTCTTTTTAAAAGCTTATGAATAAAGTACAAAAGGGAACAGGAAGTACAGAACACAGATTTGTGATAGCTTAGTATCCAATGGAGAATAATCATAGCTGAGGATGTGGCTTAGCATAGTGGGGGGAAAAACAATCGCTTTAGGCAGTATTGAAATCTTCAAAGAGATTCAAGTGTAAATGAAAGCAAAGTGCCCTTACAGAATTCCCTATGAGCCCTGGTCAAATAGGTCTGGTGGTAGAATAGTGTATTAATCCCCAACGGGCGGGGGGGGGTTATTGATCTGGCTGACGAATCACATCCACAAAAAACAACAACAGACATTCCACAAGGAATAGAATAGAATAACTCCTCACATGACCTAAAATATACATGTTCCTGGTTCATAACTAGTGTGTTAATTGATACATGTTCCCGGTTATTAACTAGTGTGTTAATATATACATGTTCCTGGTTCATAACTAGTGTGTTAATATATACATGTTCCTGGTTCATAACTAGTGTGTTAATATATACATGTTCCTGGTTCATAACTAGTGTGTTAATAGATACATGTTCCTGGTTCATAACTAGTGTGTTAATAGATACATGTTCGTGGTTCATAACTAGTGTGTTAATGAATACATGTTCCTGGTTCATAACTAGTGTGTTAATAGATACATGTTCCTGGTTCATAACTAGTGTGTTAATAGATACATGTTCCTGGTTCATAACTAGTGTGCATCTCTGAGGGGGATTCTCCTCTATTGCTCAAAGATGATCATCAAAGAGGTACAAAGATTCACCAGATCTGTTCCTCAATTAACCGTCATAAGAAAAGGGATTCAAAGGGAATCAAATTTGTGTCTTGGTGTTCTTGATATATTGTTGATTAAAGTACCTCTCTTCCTTAACGTTGGACAGAGCTTCTACTCTGCCCACCGGCCTAATCACTGACAGCAGGTGAGGCACACGGCAGGGCTGTCTCCTTATACCCCTTTAGTTCTCAAACCAACCCAACCCGAACCTCACCTAACCCTAACCAACCCAACCCTAACCTCACCTAACCCTAACCTGGGTGGCACACGGCAAGAATGTATCCTCGCACCGCTGATGTTCTCAAACCAACCCAAACCCAATCCTCTCACTGAAACCTCCCAGTCTCCCACTTAAACCAAGCAAGCCACCTTGTCTCTCTCCTAATCTAAACACAACGCACACTCACCTGTAACCCAACACCTGACCCCACCTTCACCTGAATGGCACAAGGCAGGGCTGCTCCCTCCCAGCACTAACGTTCTCAACCCAAACCAATCCTAACCCCCTACTGGTCGCCTCAACAACCTGTCTCTGAAACACACCTCTCAGCTGGATCTCCCAGCCCCTGGTCCAGCATGACACATCCATCTCCTTGTGTCCAACCTGTCTGGGTGGTGTGTCTATATCGCCTCTCTGTTTGTGTCTATATCTCAGCCCTCTCCTTCCTACCTACCTACCTAACTGCCTACCTAGTTACCTACCTACCTACCTACCTAACTGCCTACCTAGTTAGTTACCTACCTACCTACCTACCTACCTACCTACTTAGCTACCTACTTAGCTACCTACCTACCTACCTACCTAGCCACCGACTTCCCTATCCTACCTACCTACTTCCCTATCCTACCTACCTACTTCCCTATCCTACCTACCTACTTCCCTATCCCACCTACCTACTTCCCTATCCCACCTACCTACTTCCCTATCCTACCTACCTACTTCCCTATCCTACCTACCTACTTCCCTATTCTACCTACCTACTTCCCTATCCTACCTACCTACTTCCCTATCCTACCTACCTACCTACCGACTCCCCTATCCTACCTACCTACTTCCCTATCCTACCTACCTACTTCCCTATCCTACCCACCTACTTCCCTATCCTACCCACCTACTTCCCTATCCTACCTACCTACTTCCCTTTCCTACCCACCTACTTCCCTATCCTACCTACCTACTTCCCTATCCTACCTACCTACTTCCCTATCCTACCTACCTACTTCCCTATCCTACCTACCTACTTCCCTATCCTACCTACCTACTTCCCTATCCTACCTACCTACTTCCCTATCCTACCTACCTACTTCCCTATCCTACCTACCTACCTACCGACTTCCCTATCCTACCTACCTACTTCCCTATCCTACCTACCTACCTACCTACCTACCTACTTCCCTATCCTACCTACCTACTTCCCTATCCAACCTACCTACTTCCCTATCCTACCTACCTACTTCCCTATCCTACCTACCTACTTCCCTATCCTACCTACCTACTTCCCTATCCTACCTACCTACTTCCCTATCCTACCTACCTACCTACCTACCTACCTACCGACTTCCCTATCCTACCTACCTACTTCCCTATCCTACCTACCTACTTCCCTATCCTACCTACCTACCTACCTACCTACCTACCGACTTCCCTATCCTACCTACCTACTTCCCTATCCTACCTACCTACCTACCTACCTACTTCCCAATCCCTTCTACCTACTTCCCTATCCTACCTACCTACTTCCCAATCCCTTCTACCTACTTCCCTATCCTACCTACCTACTTCCCTATCCTACCTACCTAGCTACCGATTTACTGTTCCACTCTCTCTGCCTGCACAGCCCACTGACACCCTGCCCACACGTTGTGGTCACCAGCCCTCATCAGTGTGGTTGCCTGCCCTGACTGCTCACTGATTGTCTGACTGGGGGTGTTAACCTCTGACCTCTTCCCCCCTCCAGGTTCACTGTGGGTCATGACGGGACCGAGCCGGACCAGGAAGAGAACTTCTGGTCTCAGGCCCTGGAAGATCTAGAGACCTGCGGCCAGTCTGGCATCCTGAGGGAACTGGAGGTAAACAAGGAGCCAAAATGGCTGAATACGTCTACAGTTTCATTCATCACAGTACAATACTAACTGAGCCGGACCAGGAAGAGATCTTCTGGTCTCAGGCCCTGGAAGATATGGAGACCTGCGGCCAGTCTGGCATCCACAGTTTCATTCATCACAGTAGATTTAAAATGGCTGAGGACATGTACAGTTCCATTCATCACAGTACAATACAAACACAACACTGACAAACCTACGTATCTTCTAGACCAGTGGCTTTACTTATACAGTAACATATTAGTGAAGAAAACCTCTCAACTCTCACCTCTTCTGTCCCCATCCCTTCCACTTCCTGTTTTGGAGTTATCTTTTTTTCAATCGCATGATGTCACTTCCTGTGGATGTGTGTAACCGCTCCTTCTCTTTCCAGGACGAGCCAGACAGGCTTCTGAATAAGAGAAACTTGGTACACCCTTTTCCTTTTTGGGGCTTCCTCTCTGCTTGTAGCTGACACTGTGGCACCCTGGTGCTGTCCCTGTACTGCTGGCACCTCTCTCTCTCTCTCTCTCTCTCTTGTTCTCTCTTTCACTCTCTCGTTCTCCCTCTCCCTTTCTCTCTTTCACTCTCTCGTTCTCCCTATCTCTCTCTCTTTCATTCTCTCTCTCTCTCTTTCACACTCTCATGCTAGTGGGCTGCGGGGGGTGCTCTGTAGCCTCTGATGATCACCAGTGTAGCTTGTCTCAGATCCTGGGGCTGCATTCAAACCCTAACTCTATGCACATCAATAGAGGACCATCTACCCTGGTTATAGATTCAAACCCTAACCCTATGGCCAGACATCCATAGAGGACCATCTACCCTGGTTATAGATTCAAACCCTAACTCTATGCACATCAATAGAGGACCATCTACCCTGGTTATAGATTCAAACCCTAACTCTATGCACATCCATAGAGGACCATCTACCCTGGTTATAGATTCAAACCCTAACTCTATGCACATCAATAGAGGACCATCTACCCTGGTTATAGATTCAAACCCTAACTCTATGGCCAGACATCCATAGAGGACCATCTACCCTGGTTATAGATTCAAACCCTAACTCTATGCACATCAATAGAGGACCGTCTACCCTGGTTATAGATTCAAACCCTAACTCTATGCACATCAATAGAGGACCATCTACCCTGGTTATAGATTCAAACCCTAACTCTATGCACATCCATAGAGGACCATCTACCCTGGTTATAGATTCAAACCCTAACTCTATGCACATCAATAGAGGACCATCTACCCTGGTTATAGATTCAAACCCTAACTCTATGCACATCAATAGAGGACCATCTACCCTGGTTATAGATTCAAACCCTAACTCTATGCACATCCATAGAGGACCATCTACCCTGGTTATAGATTCAAACCCTAACTCTATGCACATCCATAGAGGACCATCTACCCTGGTTATAGATTCAAACCCTAACTCTATGCACATCCATAGAGGACCATCTACCCTGGTTATAGAACTACAGGCTGAACACTCCCTGTTCTGTCCTCAAGGCAAGCCGAGACACATAGAACAATACACTACATGGCACCCTATTCAATATATTATACACTACATGGCACCCTATGTTATATATTATACACTACATGGCACCCTATTCAATATATTATACACTACATGGCACCCTATTTAATATATTATACACTACATGGCACCCTATTTAATATATTATACACTACATGGGCCCTATTCCCTATATTATATATTATACACTACATGGGCCCTATTCCCTATATTATACACTACATGGCACCCTATTCAATATATTATATACTACATGGGCCCTATTCAATATATTATACACTACATGGCACCCTATTTAATATATTATACACTACATGGCACCCTATTCAATATATTATACACTACATGGCACCCTATTTAATATATTATACACTACATGGCACCCTATGTTATATATTATACACTACATGGCACCCTATTTAATATATTATACACTACATGGCACCCTATTCAATATATTATACACTACATGGCACCCTATTCAATATATTATACACTACATGGCACCCTACTCAATATATTATACACTACATGGCACCCTATTCAATATATTATACACTACGGGCCCTATTCAATATATTATATACTACATGGGCCCTACTCAATATATTATATACTACATGGCACCCTATTCAATATATTATACACTACATGGCACCCTACTCAATATATTATACACTACATGGCACCCTATTCAATATATTATACACTACGGGCCCTATTCAATATATTATACACTACGGGCCCTATTCCCTATATCATACACTACATGGGCCCTATTCCCTATATTATACACTACATGGGCCCCTATTCCCTATATTATACACTACATGGGCCCTATTCCCTATATTATACACTACATGACCCCTATTCCCTATATTATACACTACATGGCACCCTATTCCCTATATTATCCACTACATGGCACCCTATTCCCTATATTATCCACTACATGGGCCCTGTACTATGAAGGGAATAGTGGGCCATTTAGGATGCAGCCGTAGTGATGCCTGGAGGTGTGTTGACGCTCAGCAATACATTGTAAATGAACCTGTCAATGCAGGAAGTAAGTAACACCGTGTGAATCACAGAGGTTAGTTTGGAACGAAGAGAAATAATTATCATTTCGGGTTGGGAGACATTAAATCAAGGAGGCTTGACTGAATGAAATGCCACCTCAACTTGGATTGAACATACCCCTGCGGCTCCTCATTCGCTTCAAATGAAGATGTCTGTTAATTCATGTCAGTAGTGAAGAGCATTTTGTCAACATGAAAACGGGCAAATTGTATGTTGGAATGAATCACACATCTTCCATGTAGAGTGAAAGCGCTGTACCTTGTGTCTTGGTGCATGGAGACTGTGTCAGTGTGTCGTTTGCCAAACTGTTTCCTGTTTCTGCAACACTTCTATGCATCAGCTTGGCTGAAACACCGTTCAGTTTCACTTGTTTGTCACAAACATGAGACCTACCACGTCTGGTGGTTTGAGTGACATCACTCATTACTGTCCAATCAGAGGGCGGAGTGATGATGATGATGATGATGATGTGGCGATGGGGCATGGCGGTGTGAGCAAAGCATGATGGGGACAGTTGCTGCAAGGCGTCTTGGGTTTTGAAGTTTTTCCATCTTTGTTTGTTTGTTTATTGGGTCATGATGATAATGAACCAACCAGCTCGTCTAACAGGAACTTTCTATGTTATTATTCTACAATCAAACCATTTCTCTTTGACATACTGCTTGAACACATTCTACACCTGGAACAATTCTCATGTTCATGAGCGTACCTTGTATTTCTTATCTCACCTTGGAAGTTCATCACCATGACCCCCCTTTCTCCCTCTCTGGCCTCTCCCCCTCCTCCATCTCCTCCATCTCCCCCCTCTCCTCCCTTCTCTCTCCCCCTCTCTCTTTTCTCTCGGTCCCCTCCCTCCTCTCCATCTCCCCCTCTCTCCCTCCCCCATCTCCCCCTCTCTCCCTCCCCCATCTCCCCCTCTCTCTTTTCTCTCGGTCCCCTCCCCCATCTCCCCCTCTCTCTTTTCTCTCGGTCCCCTCCCTCATCTCCTCCCCCGTTGTCTCCTCCACCCCCCTCCAGGCCACCATTATGTCCGGCAGCAGTCTGAGTCTGAACCATGACCCTGCTCCTCTGAGGAGCCACCTGGGTCGGCAGGCCAGCTTCCAGGAGCGCAGCGCAGCCCGGCCGCAGTACACCCAGTCCTCGCGCTCCAACACCCTGCCCAGCGACGGGGGGCGCAAGGCCTTCGCCATGAGGAAGATGAAACAGGAGATGAATGACGTCATGTCGCCCACCCCCGTGGAACTGCACAAGGTAACGATGATAAACCACCACCAAGGTCCTCCAGGGCCCACCAAGTCCCTCCAGGGCCCACCAAGGCCCTCCAGGGCCCGAGTACTGCTGCTTTTCTTTACACTGTTTACAGGGTGCCGTCTTTCGGATGGGACGTTAAACGGGTGTCCTGACTCTCTGAGGTCATTAAAGATCCCATGGCACTTATCGTAAGAGTAGGGGTGTTAACCCCGGGGTCCTGGCTAAATTCCCAATCTGACCCTCAAAACCATCATGGTCACCTAATAATCCCCAGTTTACAATTGGCTCATTCATCCCCCTCCTCTCCCCTGTAACTATTCCCCAGGTCGTTGCTGCAAATGAGAACGTGTTCTCAGTCAACTTACCTGGTAAAATAACGGTAAAATAAATAAATAAATAAAAACATCACTTCATTTCATGGAACGTCAGAGGGGTTAAAAACCCTGAAAAGGTTTAGAAAGTGCTGATGCATCCTAAGTGTCTGTGTGTCTTCAACTTGAGCTTTTTGACAACTTCATTTATGATGAAGCTCTGGTACTGACACGTTATGACTGTCAGCAGACACAGCCTGTCATCCAGTCTATCAAACACGTTATGACTGTCACAGCCAGTCATCCAGTCTATCAATCACGTTATGACTGTCACAGCCAGTCATCCAGTCTATCAATCACGTTATGACTGTCAGCAGACACAGCCTGTCATCCAGTCTATCAATCACGTTATGACTGTCAGCAGACACAGCCTGTCATCCAGTCTGTCAATCACGTTATGACTGTCAGCAGACACAGCTTGTCATCCAGTCTGTCAATCACGTTATGACTGTCAGGAGACACAGCCTGTCATCCAGTCTATCAATCACGTTATGACTGTCAGCAGACACAGCCTCTCATCCAGTCTATCAATCACGTTATGCTGTCAGCAGACACAGCCTGTCATCCAGTCTATCAATCACGTTATGACTGTCAGCAGACACAGCCAGTCATCCAGTCTATCAATCACGTTATGCTGTCAGCAGACACAGCCTGTCATCCAGTCTATCAATCACGTTATGACTGTCAGCAGACACAGCCTGTCATCCAGTCTGTCAATCACATTATGCTGTCAGGAGACACAGCCTGTCATCCAGTCTATCAATCACGTTATGACTGTCAGCAGACACAGCCTGTCATCCAGTCTGTCAATCACGTTATGACTGTCACAGCCAGTCATCCAGTCTATCAATCACGTTATGCTGTCAGCAGACACAGCCTGTCATCCAGTCTGTCAATCACGTTATGACTGTCAGCAGACACAGCCTGTCATCCAGTCTATCAAACACGTTATGACTGTCACAGCCAGTCATCCAGTCTATCAATCACGTTATGCTGTCAGCAGACACAGCCTGTCATCCAGTCTGTCAATCACGTTATGACTGTCACAGCCAGTCATCCAGTCTATCAATCACGTTATGCTGTCAGCAGACACAGCCTGTCATCCAGTCTATCAATCACGTTATGACTGTCAGCAGACACAGCCTGTCATCCAGTCTATCAATCACGTTATGACTGTCAGGAGACACAGCCTGTCATCCAGTCTATCAATCATGTTATGACTGTCAGCAGACACAGCCTGTCATCCAGTCTGTCAATCATGTTATGACTGTCAGCAGACACAGCCTTTCATCCAGTCTATCAATCACGTTATGACTGTCAGGAGACACAGCCTATCATCCAGTCTATCAATGAACTGCATGATTAATACAGGTTAAATTATTCATTGATAGTTGAGGACATTATTGACTGATTGTGCAGGTGAGTCTGTTGAAGGAGTCGGACCTTGAAGACTTTGGCTTCAGTGTGTCGGATGGCCTCCTGGAGAAAGGTGTCTATGTCAACAACATCCGCCCAGGGGGACCCGCAGAGGTCGTGGGGCTGAAGTCCTACGACAGGCTGCTACAGGTACTCACACACACACACACACACACACACACACACACACACACACACACACACACACACACACACACACACACACACACCTCCAGCGCCCGCATCTCTCTCTCTGCCACATGGCCTCAAACGGCACCATTTTGTTTCTCTCCGTCACCCACAAGCACTTTCAACATTTAGATAAGAAATCATTTGACCTTTCCACGAGTTTCTATTTCCTACATGTAGCTAAAGGTAGGAAGTATATATGGCTGTTACAGTTAGAGCTCCCTAAAGTAGATCTACACAGTTCATAGAACGTCAAATTATTTTTGTATTTTTTGGGGCACAAATTGACAGACAGAATTTGCCTAATTTCCCGCTGGTCTAAGTGAGGCTGACTTTGCAGAGAGAGTCGTGTTGATGGATAGATGATTCCCTCTCCAGGGAAGATATCAATCTAGTCAACGTGGCATTAGCATATGAAAAGAAAAGTTCTCTCATTATTCGCTGCTCAGAGAGAGAGAGAGACAGAGAGACAGAGAGACAGAGAGACAGAGAGACAGAGAGACAGAGAGACAGAGAGAGAGAGAGAGAGAGAGAGAGACGTTCCTTATCAGCTTTCCTCACGTCACTGTTGTTGTTTTTGAAAGCACAAACAAGGAAATCAACTACAATTTAGTCTGCTGACAGGTGAAAGTCAACCTGGGACGTTATTCAACTTTTATTTTGTCAAGTCACTGACAATGTTGTTTTTAAAGCACAAACACAAGGTGCTCAAGGAAATGAACTGCAGTTTAGTCCGATAGCCAAGATGCTACATTATTCAGCTTGTATGTTTATTGTGGGGTAATTGAAGGGTACATCAGTAAATATTAATCAGCTGTATACAGGAGCAGAGGGAGAGAACTTAAAAGCTTTGGTTTAAAAGCAAAACAAACCAAAAAAATATGTTATATTTGTATTTCCTGAGGCTGAAAGCTTCACTTCAGGCTTGGCCTCAGAGCCGTTTCCTTTCATTTCAGTTAGAAGCCTACAAGATCAATACATCTCCTCTGTTCAAAGCTTCAGCTAAACGGTTTGTAAACCCAGTCCTGCTCTTCAAACATGAAGACAGATCACTTCAACCAAATATAAACCAGCGTAGTGGCAAACCTCTGCTCACCCGATGATGGTCAAACGTTTGGCCCCCCCGCGGGCCTCCAATCTGTGCCTGCTCGCTGGAAACTCCTAACTCAAGTCATTTCCTTTTGTTGCCTCTGTAACATCTGAGTTATAACATTCATTCAATGGACCTCAAAGCCTTTAAACCAAATATAAATAACTATTTCCTTTGTCTTTGGTTTCTCAGATCAACCACGTGAGGACCAGAGACTTCGACTGCTGTCTGGTGGTCCCTCTGATTGCCGAGTCAGGCAACACACTGGACCTGGTGATCAGCAGGAACCCTGCTTCCTCCAGAACCGGGCCCCAGTCAGGACTGAACCAGCTACCCACCGAGGAGTCTGTCATCAACTGGACCGAGCCGGGGGACAGCCTCTCTGGCCCTCCACCGAACCAGAACCACCATTCCTTATCCAGGATGGCTGCTGGAATCGGGGTGACTGGGATCGGTGTGGCGCTGGCCGGGGCTGGGCTGGATGATAGAGACCCCACTAAGACCTTATAGCAGACTGGAGGTCTGAAGGCCCAAGGCTCTCTGTCTGTCCCACAAAGACCTTATAGCAGACTGGAGTTCTGAAGGCCCAAGGCTCTCTGTCTATCTGTCCCACTAAGACCTTATAGCAGACTGGAGGTCTGAAGGCCCAAGGCTCTCTGTCTATCTGTCTGTCCCACTAAGACCTTATATCAGAGTGGTGGTCTGAAGGCCCAATGCTCTCCCTCTCCTTCCCCTGTGAGTTGTCCTCCCCCTGGTGCTACTGTAGAAAACCACTCTGATGAGACAGGGGTCAATATAAAATGGAGCCTTATTGCATGTGTAGGGCACTACTTCTGTCCAGAACCTGTGTGCAGGCTAACCCCTCACAGCTCTGGCTAAAAGTAGTGCACTACCTAGGGAATAGGGTGCTATTTAGGACGCAGTCAGACAGACAGTGTTCCTAGGTGGACGGTGGGGTCCGGGGCTGCTAAGTCAAAGCACACTGACAAAACTAAAAACTCCTTCCTCTGAGCCAGAGCATGAGCCACAATCACAAGAGGTTTCCTCCTCTTCCTCCCTCACACTGGGGACTATTGAGTACGGTACGCACCTCTACCCCAGGACTACAAAGAACTACAAAGATGGAGGCAACATCGACCACACTGACCTCTTGGAAAATACCAGAGACAAAAATAATAACAGTGATGAACTGAAACAATAGTGCCATCCGACCGATCCTCTCCTTTTGATTACCGCAGCTGGACAATAAAACAGGAACTCACTTCTGTTGTTTAAAACAAAAAAGACAAAAGAAAACACAATAAGATTTGCTGAACCGTTTACATGTGATGCTGGACTGGTCACTCTGTGTGTGTGTGTGTGTGTGCTCCACCGCTGTGTCGCGTCGTGACGGAGACAAGGCCAGTGATACAAACCCTCTATCTAGTTATTCTAGGGAGTCTCTCCCTCTCTCTCTTTGTCTCTATCGCTCTGTCCTCCTTCATCTGTCATAGCTGGGTCTCACTAGCTCTCTGTTCCTCCCCCAGTGGTTTTTAAGGGTTTTTACAGAGATAATATTAGTACTGCATCTGACTTCTTCCCAATGATTTTTAAGTATTAACTATTTGACTTAAAAAAAAAAAAAAACATCTGGAAAATAGCACCATTTTTTAAACGTTAGCCCCATTTATTTTCTGAAGCCTGTACTGTCATCCTGCCTCTCGGAGACTGAGGAGGAGGATGTTGAAATGAAACCAGGACAGTCAGGCGTCCCCTTAGGCTTCATCACAATGCGTTTGGCAGCCGAGACAAGACGTAATGTGACGTCTCCTCTCCATGCATGTCACCAAGCTCACTGGTTGACCTAGAAGCATAATATATGAAACCCTTTAGAAGAGGATTTAAAAAGCTTTGCTTCGGGGAGAATAAAGAAGCAGGTTTATCTAGGCTACACGCAATTAGAAAGAAACAAAAACAAATGGTACCAACCATACAATCTGCAATTCCCAAACAAAATGGCGACTTCTCTGAATCCTAGAATACAGGAAGCACCTTATCCTTCATTTGGACATAAATCTATTTTCATAAATAGATGCAGAAGAGATGTTTTTTTTTACCGTACGGGGAGGTAATATATGCAAGGTGCTTCCTTACAGCTGCACTAGTAAAGGAGGAAGAACTGACTCCATGGTCCTGAGTCTGACTTGCTTGCATACAGTATGTGTGAAATAGGTACGCTAACACTGTGCTGTTACAGGAACCAGAAATAGAGTAAAAAAATAATAATTGTGATATCCAATTTGTAACTACTATCTTGTCCCATCGCTGCAACTTCCATACAAGGAGACGTGAAGGTCGAGAGCCATGCATCCTCCAAAACACGACCCTGGCAAGCCGCACTGCTTCTTGACACACTGCTCGCTTAACCCCGAAGCCAGCCGCACCAATGTGTGGGAGGAAACACTGTACAACTGGCGACCGAAGTCAGCTTGCAGGCGCTCAACCCGCCACAAGGAGTCGCTAGAGCGCAATGGGACAAGGAAATCCCGCCCGGGCCAAACCCTCCCCTAACCCAGACAACGCTGGGCCAATTGTGCACCGCCTCATGGGTCTCCCGGTCACGGCCGCCTGTAACACATCCTCGGATGGAACCCGGGGCTGTAGTGACGCCTCGAGCCCTGCGATGCAGTACCTTAGACCGCTGAGCCATGCGGGAGGCCCCAGAGAGAAAGTCCTACTACTTCAGAACATTGGACAGCACATTGCAGGTAGTTTCATCGGTCCCTGAAACTAACTACTACTTAGGAAGCTGCACCTATAAAACTGGGTTTAGAAAAACAACTTCCATATTATAGCAGTCATTTATCCTTTTAAAAACGACGTTCAACCAACCAGATATCAACCTTAATATCCCACCCTGAATAGTAACGTTACTGATTTAATTTATACCATCCAATCAAAATAACCCATTGATTTAAGGGGAGGGAAAAAAAGCATGAGGTAAAAATCTAAAACAACCCAAGTAATTCAAAACAGGTTTTCTATTTTGTATCCCACCACCCTGTACCCTATTTGAGTAAATATCAACTCATATGCTAATCTGTGTGATACTGGCGTTGTTTAAAGTATGTTTTTGTACGGTTCGTTTGTTTTTCCGAGGTTTGCCCCCCCCCAAAAAAAGGCTTCAAATAATAACAAAGAATTTGTAATATAGAAAAGGACACTTGTTTGATGATGAGGAGAGATGCGAGGTGTATGTTGAAGGGTCCAGTGTAATGTCTTACCCTATAAATGGGAAGGTAACAAGGTAAGGCAACAAGATGGAATTCCAGTAGATTTTCCACTTCATAACATTTTTTTACTATTACAACAGAGAAAAATAATAACAGAGATCTGTTCAGAAGCAGGCTGACCTGTGACTAAAACAGACGTTCCCAACTGTGTATTTCATATAAACTAGTGGCTTTTTTTTGTTGACGAGTGATGTCACCTTTGTCTTCAGTGCTCACGCAACACCTGTCTCTTGCTTATAGAACTAGATCAGACTTGACATGTGGATTGACTTGAAAAATGGGGAAATACCATTCTAGGATTTCTATTTCTATGGTCTCACGTACAACAGCATTATCCGTCCTACTATACAACCAACCGCTCGATCTCTAATTTAGACAACGCTCTCCATCTCTCTCACTTACGCCATAGAGACTGTTTGAAAAGCCGTAGCGTCTCTAATGTTCACTTTCAAGTACTGTATTTATACATTGACAACTCCAATACACAGGATGCTAAACTACTGAAATGGCTGCCATCAAATACACTGTATACTGAATTGGCTGACATCAAATACACTGTATACTGAATTGGCTGACATCAAATACACTGTATACTGAAATGGCTGACATCAAATACACTGTATACTGAAATGGCTGACATCAAATACACTGTATACTGAAATGGCTGACATCAAATACACTGTATACTGAATTGGCTGACATCAAATACACTGTATACTGAAATGGCTGACATCAAATACACTGTATACTGAATTGGCTGACATCAAATACACTGTATACTGAATTGGCTGACATCAAATACACTGTATACTGAATTGGCTGACATCAAATGCACTGTATACTGAATTGGCTGACATCAAATACACTGTATACTGAATTGGCTGACATCAAATACACTGTATACTGAAATGGCTGCCATCAAATACACTGTATACTGAAATGGCTGACATCAAATACACTGTATACTGAATTGGCTGACATCAAATACACTGTATACTGAATTGGCTGACATCAAATACACTGTATACTGAATTGGCTGACATCAAATACACTGTATACTGAATTGGCTGACATCAAATACACTGTATACTGAATTGGCTGACATCAAATACACTGTATACTGAATTGGCTGACAAATACACTGGAAACTCAGCTACTGAAAACGACCGACGTCTCAGCTACTGAAAACGACCGACGTCTCAGCTACTGAAAACGACCGACGTCTCAGCTACTGAAATGACCGACGTCTCAGCTACTGAAAACGACCGACGTCTCAGCTACTGAAATGACCGACGTCTCAGCTACTGAAATGACTGACGTCTCAGCTACTGAAATGACTGACGTCTCAGCTACTGAAATGACTACACTCAGTTCAACCGTAGTGGCCCAACGGTAATATTTGACTACTTCAGTCACTGCTACTATCGTTGTGTTTTAGAGTTCAGTTGAATCTCAAGCCATCGCTGTGTCATAAACAACAGTGGTTTATTTCACCACAGATACAGTTCATTGCAGACATTTACACCATAAGTTTCTTTACAATTCACCTCAACGTTACAGAGAACAAGCTTTTGGACTTATGCAGACGAAACCGTGAGTTTAAAAAAATAAGCTCAGGTGGAGTGGTCATTTTTCTGTTCTTAATACTGGAGTATACACTGCCAATTACCATAGTGGGGTCAACCATTTTCAATGTATGATACATTTAAAAAGAATCAAACTCACTGTTTTAAGTCCCTGAAAATTTTTATTTTTATTTCTAATGGACCGGTATTATGACCTGTAAAGTATTTTTGTACAAATTTAATACTTTGGTAGCATGATATTTATCGTCTATGTATAACTTTGGGAATTCCTCCAGCTGTAAACCTTTGTATGGCCGAGAAAAGAGAAACAATAAAAAAAGATTTACAGAGTGGGGAAAAAACAACATGGCTGAGGTGATTTACAGAGTGGGAAAACAACATGGCTGAGGTGATTTACAGAGTGGGAAAAACAACATGGCTGAGGTGATTTACAGAGAGGGAAAACAACATGGCTGAGGTGATTTACAGAGTGGGAAAACAACATGGCTGAGGTGATTTACAGAGTGGAAAAAACAACATGGCTGAGGTGATTTACAGAGTGGGAAAACAACATGGCTGAGGTGATTTACAGAGTGGAAAAAACAACATGGCTGAGGTGATTTACAGAGAGGGAAACAACATGGCTGAGGTGATTTACAGAGTGGAAAACAACATGGCTGAGGTGATTTACAGAGTGGAAAAAACAACATGGCTGAGGTGATTTACAGAGAGGGAAACAACATGGCTGAGGTGATTTACAGAGTGGAAACAACAACATGGCTGAGGTGATTTACAGAGTGGAAAAACAACATGGCTGAGGTGATTTACAGAGTGGGAAAACAACATGGCTGAGGTGATTTACAGAGTGGGGAAAACAACATGGCTGAGGTGATTTACAGAGTGGGACAACAACATGGCTGAGGTGATTTACAGAGTGGGAAAAAAACAACATGGCTGAGGTGATTACAGAGTGGGAAAACAACATGGCTGAGGTGATTTACAGAGTGGGAAAACAACATGGCTGAGGTGATTTACAGAGTGGGAAAAAAACAACATGGCTGAGGTGATTTACAGAGAGGGAAACAACATGGCTGAGGTGATTTACAGAGTGGAAAACAACATGGCTGAGGTGATTTACAGAGTGGGAAAAAACAACAGGGCTGAGGTGATTTTCTCCTGTCAATATCTCAGCCTCTCAATCTGCAACCAACTGATGAAATGATCACAATCTCATCTGAGGCACTTACCTTTGATCAATAAAATGATACAAGCCAAGATGTATAGCAATTAAAACATGACTTTAAAATAAACAGATAAAAATGCAGAGTTTCCTGTCTAATGGCGCCGGAGGGGATTCCGACTGCAAGGCGCCACAGAGGATAGTGCGTACGGCCCAGGACATCACTGGGGCCAAGCTTCCTACCATCCAGGAACTCTATACCAGGCGGTGCCAGTGGGAAGGCCCTAAAAATTGTCAGACACCAGCCACCCTAGTCATAGACTGTTCTCTCTGCTACCGCACGGCGAGCGGTACCAGAGCGCCAAGTCCAAAAGGCTCCTTAACAGCTTCCACCCCGAAGCCATAAGAGTGCTGAGCAGTTCCTCAAAATGGCCACCAGACTATTTACATTACCCCCCCCCCCCACACTGCTGCTACTCTCTATTCATTATTATCTATGCATAGTCACTTTACCCCTACCTACATGTACACTACTGATACTCTCTATTCATTATTATCTATGCATAGTCACTTCACCTCTACCTACATGTACACTACAGCTACTCTCTATTCATTATTATCTATGCATAGTCACTTCACCTCTACCTACATGTACACTACTGCTACTCTCTATTCATTCTTATCTATGCATAGTCACTTTACCCCTTCCTACATGTACACTACAGCTACTCTCTATTCATTATTATCTATGCATAGTCACTTCACCTCTACCTACATGTACACTACTGCTACTCTCTATTCATTATTATCTATGCATAGTCACTTCACCTCTACCTACATGTACACTACTGCTACTCTCTATTCATTATTATCTATGCATAGTCACTTCACCTCTACCTACATGTACACTACTGCTACTCTCTATTCATTCTTATCTATGCATAGTCACTTTACCCCTTCCTACATGTACACTACAGCTACTCTCTATTCATTATTATCTATGCATAGTCACTTCACCTCTACCTACATGTACACTACTGCTACTCTCTATTCATTATTATCTATGCATAGTCACTTCACCTCTACCTACATGTACACTACTGCTACTCTCTATTCATTATTATCTATGCATAGTCACTTCACCTCTACCTACATGTACACTACTGCTACTCTCTATTCATTATTATCTATGCATAGTCACTTCACCTCTACCTACATGTACACTACTGCTACTCTCTATTCATTATTATCTATGCATAGTCACTTCACCTCTACCTACATGTACACTACTGCTACTCTCTATTCATTATTATCTATGCATAGTCACTTCACCTCTACCTACATGTACACTACTGCTACTCTCTATTCATTATTATCTATGCATAGTCACTTCACCTCTACCTACATGTACACTACTGCTACTCTCTATTCATTATTATCTATGCATAGTCACTTCACCTCTACCTACCTCAATTACCTCGACTAACCTCTACCCCCCGCACATTGTCTCGGTACCGGTACCCCTGTATATAGCCTCATTATTGTGTTACTTAAAAAAAAAAACTTCAGTTTATTTAGTAAATATCATTCTTAACTCTTATTTTCATTCAAATTGCATTGTTGGTTAAGGGCTTGTAAGTAAGCATTTCATGGTAAGGTCTTGTTGTATTCCGTGCATATGACGTATAAAATATGATTTGATTAAAATATCCTGCTATCAATGCAGTAGTGGCCATCAATCATAAGATGTCCTGCGTCAAGGAGAGATGTCCTGGGTCAGGGAGAGAAGGTGTTCAGTCCTGATCGGAGGGTGGACCTTGGAAAAGCCGTTTGCCGTGGAAGGTGCAAGTGGGCGTGCAGAGGGAGAGCTGCTGCAGTCTGGAACAGCCCAGCGGTGAATCGAACGGCTCCACCTACACAGATGACACAACAACAACACCAAGATGAAGTCAGAGGAAAGTGACGACTCTTCCCAACTAACTCTTAGAATAACCACCTCAACCACTTCTACTAAAATAACCCTCCTCCACACCACACCTCAACCCCTTCTACTAAAATAACCCTCCTCCACACCACACAACCACTTCTACTAAAATAACCCTCCACCACACCACACCTCAAACCTTCTACTAAAATAACCCCTCCACACCACACGTCAACCACTTCTACTAAAATAACGCTCCACCACACCGCAACCCCTTCTACTAAAATAACCCTCCTCCACACCACACCTCAACCCCTTCTACTAAAATAACCCTCCTCCACACCACACCTCAACCACTTCTACTAAAATAACCCTCCTCCACACCACACCTCAACCACTTCTACTAAAATAACCCTCCTCCACACCACACCCCAACCCCTTCTACTAAAATAATCCTCCTCCACACCACACCTCAACCCCTTCTACTAAAATAACCCTCCTCCACACCTCACCTCAACCCCTTCTACTAAAATAACCCTCCTCCACACCTCAACCACTTCTACTAAAATAACCCTCCTCCACACCACACGTCAACCCCGTCTACTAAAATAACCCTCCTCCACACCACACGTCAACCCCTTCTACTAAAATAACCCTCCTCCACACCACACCTCAACCACTTCTACTAAAATAACCCTCCACCACACCACACCTCAAACCTTCTACTAAAATAACCCCTCCTCCACACCACACGTCAACCACTTCTACTAAAATAACGCTCCACCACACCGCAACCCCTTCTACTAAAATAACCCTCCTCCACACCACACCTCAACCCCTTCTACTAAAATAACCCTCCTCCACACCACACCTCAACCACTTCTACTAAAATAACCCCCCTCCACACCACACCTCAACCACTTCTACTAAAATAACCCTCCTCCACACCACACCTCAACCACTTCTACTAAAATAACCCTCCTCCACACCACACCTCAACCACTTCTACTAAAATAACCCTCCTCCACACCACACCTCAACCACTTCTACTAAAATAACCCTCCTCCACACCACACCTCAACCACTTCTACTAAAATAACCCTCCTCCACACCACACCCCAACCACTTCTACTAAAATAATCCTCCTCCACACCACACCTCAACCCCTTCTACTAAAATAACCCTCCTCCACACCTCACCTCAACCCCTTCTACTAAAATAACCCTCCTCCACACCTCAACCACTTCTACTAAAATAACCCTCCTCCACACCACACGTCAACCCCGTCTACTAAAATAACCCTCCTCCACACCACACGTCAACCCCTTCTACTAAAATAACCCTCCTCCACACCACACGTCAACCCCTTCTACTAAAATAACCCTCCTCCACACCTCAACCACTTCTACTAAAATAACCCTCCTCCACACCTCAACCACTTCTACTAAAATAGCCCCTCCACTTCTACTAAAATAACCCTCCTCCACACCACACCTCAACCACTTCTACTAAAATAACCCTCCTCCACACCACACCTCAACCACTTCTACTAAAATAACCCTCCACCACACCTCACCTCAACCACTTCTACTAAAATAACCCTCCTCCACACCTCAACCCCTTCTACTAAAATAACCCTCCTCCACACCTCAACCACTTCTACTAAAATAACCCTCCTCCACACCACACCTCAACCACTTCTACTAAAATAACCCTCCTCCACACCACACCTCAACCCTTCTACTAAAATAACCCCTCAACCCCTTCTACTAAAATAACCCTCCTCCACACCACTCTTCAGACGTGCCCTGGTCATGTGTGAAAATGTACTGCTTCCACCACAAAAAACATCTGAAAATCTGCCTGACGAGACGCCAAGTCCTCTTTCTCTTACCTTGATCTGTTTAGAAGGAGTTACATTCTGTTCCTCGCTGTCAGGACCGAGCGTCCTCTTGGAAGGGGTGCCTCCAACCCCAGGCAGAGCAGCTAAATGTGAACCCTTCCCCATGTCTCCATCCTCTACAGCGCTGCTGCTAGCCTCCATCTTGATTTCCTTCTCACACGACCCAGGCTGATCCTGAGAGGGGTCCTCAGAGCTGCTGTTCATAGGCGACCAGGTATACGCCCGACTGAAAGTGATGTCGTCCATTGGAGAGGTGTCTGTAGCATCTGCCTGAGGAGCTGTTGGAGGCTCATTTCTCCACAGCTGCCTGGACAGGACCGACGTCGAGAGGGACTGGACACGATTGGCGTGTAGTGGGACTGCTCGGATGGGTGTAGAGAGGAGTCTGGGTGCTGCTACAGGGATTCTGTAGGCGGTCCTTAGAGAGCAGCTAGGTGTCTGTGAGGCCAGAGGAGTGGTCTGTGTAGGCCCGAAGCCTGGGGCTGCCCTGCGAGGTGTGCCCGGCTGGGTTTGGTTCTGGTCTGGTTGGTCCTGCCCCTCAGCCCCAGGCTGGACCAGCATCTCTTTGACCAGGATTTCCAGCCGGGTGTCACGTGGGATGATGTGTCTCTTGATAGCCGAGGCCATGCCCTCCTTCTTGGCTATGACATATACACGCTTCTGTCCCCGTGTCACAGCCGTGTACACGTGTTTCCACGTCTGGACGCTACCGTCACCCAGCACGTACACAATCGTCTCGGTCTCCGACCCCTGACCCACAGAGGAGGAAGGTACAACTGAAGACTTCCATCAGAGAAAATGTCTAACTAGTTAGAATCTACTGAACTGCTTAGTGTAATCATTCACTCATCAGTTTATGAATGGAGACAGAGAGAATAAATACACACACACACACATATATACCTGGAAGGTGTGTATGGTCCTAGCCCAGGCGTGTTGCAGTTTACATTCTCTCTGCAGCTCCCTAAAGGAAACACACAGCACCCGTCCGTCACGATCATCCAGAGTCAAGTACCTCTGCTTCCTGCTCCGCTGTGAGCCCGCCTCCTCCACTGTCACGTCCTGTCATAAGAGGAGACACAACCCGAAAGAGCACGGCTCAGCCAATTAGAATTGAGCAACTGCAGAATAGCCTAAACACCTGTAACTATTGGTTCAGTGAAAGGTCCTCTCATTTCTCACATGTTTAATAAAGAATATCTCTCCGTTACACAGTCGCTCTTTATTCTTCTCTTTGCTTTTCATTTTGTCACCACTTCCATTGCTCTGTGTGTCCCCGTTCCTTCTCCGTCTCTCCTCTCCGTCCAGTCCAGGAAGTCTCTGTGTGTCCCCGTTCCCTCTCCGTCTCTCCTCTCCGTCCAGTCCAGGAAGTCTCTGTGTGTCCCCGTTCCGTCTCTCCTCTCCGTCCAGTCCAGGAAGTCTCTGCTTGGTCCTGGCCCTGTCAGATACGTAGCTGTTCTCCAAGTCCTCTTCTTCAGGAGACCCTTCCTTGCTCCTGTCTGTGACATAGCCGTTCTTTGTACAGCAGACTTTATCTCCCGGCTGGAACTCTAGTCGGTTCTTGTGGTTTCTGAGGTAAAAGATCAACATATCGAACCCAAATGATGTATCTATTTACAGCTACGGAGACCAGCTGGGATCTCTAACAGAAACAAACCAGATCTAGGAGAGGAAGTAAGTCTCCTCTGCCTCCTCACAGTCTTCCTTTTATCACTGTTACAACAGCTCTATCTAGTGGTCCACTCATTACACATCAGTAGAATCAGCATCTATTCCTACAGTGGCAGAAACAGCATCTCTTCCTACAGCTGTAGAAACAGCATCTCTTCCTACAGCGGTAGAAACAGCATCACTTCCTACAGCGGCAGAAACAGCATCTCTTCCTACAGCGGTAGAAACAGCATCACTTCCTACAGCGGTAGAAACAGCATCACTTCCTATAGCGGTAGAAACAGCATCACTTCCTACAGCGGTAGAAACAGCATCACTTCCTACAGCGGCAGAAACAGCATCACTTCCTACAGCGGCAGAAACAGCATCACTTCCTACAGCGGCAGAAACAGCATCATTTCCTACAGCGGCAGAAACAGCATCACTTCCTACAGCGGCAGAAACAGCATCACTTCCTACAGCGGCAGAAACAGCATCACTTCCAACAGCGGCAGAAACAGCATCTCTTCCTACAGCGGTAGAAACAGCATCACTTCCTACAGCGGCAGAAACAGCATCACTTCCTACAGCGGCAGAAACAGCATCACTTCCTACAGCGGCAGAAACAGCATCACTTCCTACAGCGGCAGAAACAGCATCACTTCCTATAGCGGCAGAAACAGCATCACGTCCTACAGCGGCAGAAACAGCATCACTTCCTACAGCGGCAGAAACAGCATCACTTCCTACAGCGGCAGAAACAGCATCACTTCCTACAGCGGCAGAAACAGCATCACTTCCTATAGCGGCAGAAACAGCATCACTTCCTATAGCGATAGAAACAGCATCACTTCCTATAGCGATAGAAACAGCATCACTTCCTATAGCGATAGAAACAGCATCACTTCCTACAGCGGTAGAAACAGCATCTCTTCCTACAGAGGTAGAAACAGCATCTCTTCCTACAGCGGTAGAAACAGCATCTCTTCCTACAGCGGTAGAAACAGCATCACTTCCTACAGCGGTAGAAACAGCATCACTTCCTACAGCGGTAGAAACAGCATCACTTCCTACAGCGGTAGAAACAGCATCACTTCCTACAGCGGAAGAAACAGCATCACTTCCTACAGCGGTAGAAACAGCATCACTTCCTACAGCGGTAGAAACAGCATCACTTCCTATAGCGTTAGAGTAACTTACTTGGTGCAGTGGTTGCAGTAATGTTTGCAGCAAAGCTCATTGATCAAGGCACACTCCGTCCTGAAAAACAAAGAGGTACAGTTCAGATACAGAGTAACAATAACATAGAGAACCCCTCTACATATCTGATCACTCTACTGTCCTATAGTACCAATGGTATAGAGAACCTCTACTGTCCTATAGTATCAACGGTATAGAGAACCCCTCTACTGTCCTATAGTATCAATGGTATAGAGAACCTCTCTACTGTCCTATAGTATCAATGGTATAGAGAACCCCTCTACTGTCCTATAGTACCAATGGTATAGAGAACCTCTACTGTCCTATAGTACCAATGGTATAGAGAACCCCTCTACTGTCCTATAGTACCAATGGTAGAGAGAACCTCTCTACTGTCCTATAGTATCAATGGTATAGAGAACCCCTCTACTGTTCCTATAGTATCAATGGTATAGAGAACCTCTCTACTGTCCTATAGTATCAATGGTATAGAGAACCCCTCTACTGTCCCTATAGTATCAATGGTATAGAGAACCCCTCTACTGTCCCTATAGTATCAATGGTATAGAGAACCCCTCTACATATCTGATCACTCTACTGTCCTATAGTACCAATGGTATAGAGAACCCCTCTACTGTCCTATAGTATCAACAGTATAGAGAACCCCTCTACTGTCCTGTAGTATCAACGGTATAGAGAACCCCTCTACTGTCCCTATAGTACCAATGGTATAGAGAACCCCTCTACTGTCCTATAGTATCAATGGTATAGAGAACCTCTCTACTGTCCTATAGTATCAACGGTATAGAGAACCCCTCTACTGTCCCTATAGTATCAATGGTATAGAGAACCCCTCTACTGTCCCTATAGTATCAATGGTATAGAGAACCTCTCTACTGTCCTATAGTATCAATGGTATAGAGAACCCCTCTACTGTCCTATAGTATCAACGGTATAGAGAACCCCTCTACTGTCCTATAGTATCAACGGTATAGAGAACCCCTCTACTGTCCTATAGTACCAATGGTATAGAGAACCCCTCTACTGTCCTATAGTATCAATGGTATAGAGAACCCCTCTACTGTCCTATAGTATCAATGGTATAGAGAACCCCTCTACTGTCCTATAGTATCAACGGTATAGAGAACCCCTCTACTGTCCTATAGTACCAATGGTATAGAGAACCCCTCTACTGTCCTATAGTATCAATGGTATAGAGAACCCCTCTACTGTCCTATAGTATCAATGGTATAGAGAACCTCTCTACTGTCCTATAGTACCAATGGTATAGAGAACCCCTCTACTGTCCTATAGTATCAATGATATAGAGAACCCCTCTACTGTCCTATAGTATCAATGGTATAGAGAACCTCTCTACTGTCCTATAGTACCAATGGTATAGAGAACCCCTCTACTGTCCTATAGTACCAATGGTATAGAGAACCCCTCTACTGTCCCTATAGTATCAATGGTATAGAGAACCCCTCTACTGTCCTATAGTATCAATGGTATAGAGAACCCCTCTACTGTCCTATAGTACCAATGGTATAGAGAACCCCTCTACTGTCCTATAGTTTCAATGGTATAGAGAACCCCTCTACTGTCCTATAGTATCAACGGTATAGAGAACCCCTCTACTGTCCTATAGTACCAACGGTATAGAGAACCCGTCTACTGTCCTATAGTATCAATGGTATAGAGAACCTCTCTACTGTCCTATAGTATCAATGGTATAGAGAACCTCTCTACTGTCCTATAGTATCAATGGTATAGAGAACCCCTCTACTGTCCCTATAGTATCAATGGTATAGAGAACCTCTCTACTGTCCTATAGTATCAATGGTATAGAGAACCCCTCTACTGTCCCTATAGTATCAATGGTATAGAGAACCCCTCTACTGTCCCTATAGTATCAATGGTATAGAGAACCTCTCTACTGTCCCTATAGTATCAACGGTATAGAGAACCCCTCTACATATCTGATCACTCTACTGTCCCTATAGTACCAATGGTATAGAGAACCCCTCTACTGTCCTATAGTATCAATGGTATAGAGAACCTCTCTACTGTCCTATAGTATCAATGGTATAGAGAACCTCTCTACTGTCCCTATAGTATCAATGGTATAGAGAACCCCTCTACTGTCCCTATAGTATCAATGGTATAGAGAACCCCTCTACTGTCCTATAGTATCAATGGTATAGAGAACCCCTCTACTGTCCTATAGTATCAATGGTATAGAGAACCCCTCTACTGTCCTATAGTATCAACGGTATAGAGAACCCCTCTACTGTCCTATAGTACCAATGGTATAGAGAACCCCTCTACTGTCCTATAGTATCAATGATATAGAGAACCTCTCTACTGTCCTATAGTATCAATGGTATAGAGAACCCCTCTACTGTCCCTATAGTATCAATGGTATAGAGAACCCCTCTACTGTCCCTATAGTATCAATGGTATAGAGAACCTCTCTACTGTCCTATAGTATCAATGGTATAGAGAACCCCTCTACTGTCCTATAGTATCAATGGTATAGAGAACCCCTCTACTGTCCTATAGTATCAACGGTATAGAGAACCCCTCTACTGTCCTATAGTATCAACGGTATAGAGAACCCCTCTACTGTCCTATAGTACCAATGGTATAGAGAACCCCTCTACTGTCCTATAGTACCAATGGTATAGAGAACCCCTCTACTGTCCCTATAGTATCAATGGTATAGAGAACCCCTCTACTGTCCCTATAGTATCAATGGTATAGAGAACCTCTCTACTGTCCTATAGTACCAATGGTATAGAGAACCCCTCTACTGTCCCTATAGTATCAATGGTATAGAGAACCTCTCTACTGTCCTATAGTACCAATGGTATAGAGAACCCCTCTACTGTCCTATAGTATCAATGATATAGAGAACCTCTACATATCTGATCACTACTGTGTTCTGCATGTCTTACCTTCTGAAGGCAATGAACTGTGACGTGGCATCATTCTTCAGTCCTGGAGCAGCTTTCAATAACAGTTGGATAGTCATCTGGAGGTCTGAAAAACAACATCACATTGTGTTGTATTATATTGTCCGTTTTCCAGGTCTTCAGCGCACAGCACCTGTGAGATGGAGTCCACGGTGTACTCACTAGAGGTCGACCGGTTATGATTTGTCAACGCCGATACCGATTATTGGAGGACCAAAAAGGCCGATACCGATTAATCTGACTATTTTTTTAAATTTGTAATAATGACAATTTCAACAATACTGAATGAACACTTATTTTAACTTAATATAATACATCAATAAAATACATTTTGCCTCAAATAACTAATGAAACATGTTCAATTTGGTTTAAATAATGCAAAAACTAAGTATTGGAGAATAAATAAAAAAAATATTATTATTTCATTTTTTTAATTAGGCAAAATCGGCATCCATAATTACCGATTGTTATGAAAACATTCCATTCCGATTAATCGGTCGACCTCTAGTACTCACCATAGTTAGAGTCCTCGCTGGTGTTGGGCAGCAGGATGAGGATGAACCTCTTGTCTTCAGAGGGCATGATGTAACTCCCATTCAGATCCAAGATGGCGTCGTAGTGGAGCGGTCGGAAACTACGAGTCAACCCCATCTCTGCGATTCTGATTTAAAAAGCACAGACGGAGGATTTCTTGTTTCTCATGGTCAGTCATGGCATCAGGACATGATAAAAAAACAATTGTATTTTTTTTAACAATCTTACAGAATTTGCTATTTAAAATCTGAATTTGCAAAGTTTTATCTAAACTTTATTCTATCTACATACTGAATTATTTTAATATTATCAAAGTGTCGCTGTGGTATTTATATATTTGTTGGAAAACTAAAGACAAAAACAAAAAATGGCATATTTACTGTCCTGCGTTGTTGACGATGAGTTGAGACTCAGCTCTGTGATTGGTCCTCATCTCGATGGCCCAGTGGGCTCGGCCCAGACTGTGGACCAGGCCATACAAGGTGTTTCCTGGCTGGATACTGGGCAGCTGACGGACATCACCTATACAAACAGTCAGATTGTGGAACAGGCCATACTACCTGACGGGACGCCCCCAGGTGGTGAAGGTAGGAAACAACATTTCCACTTCGCTGACCCTCAACACTGGGGCCCCACAAGGGTGCGTGATCAGCCCTTTCCTGTACTCCCTGTTCACCCATGACTGCGTGGCCATGCACGCCTCAAAATCAATCATTAAGTTTGCAGTTTGCAAAAGATCATCAAGGACAACAACCACCCGAGCCACTGCCTGTTCACCCCGCTACCATCCAGAAGGGGAGGTCAGTACAGGTGCATCAACAGCTTCTATCTCAAGGCCATCAGACTGTTAAACAGCAATCACTAACTCAGAGAGGCTGCTGCCTACATAGAGACTCACTAGTCACTTTAAACAATTCCACTTTAATAATGTTTACATATCTCACATTACTCATATAATGTCTATACTGTACCTCATACCATCTACTGCACCTTGCCAATGCCGCTCAGCCATCACTCATCCATATATTTATATGTAGATATTCTCATTTCATCTCTTTAGATTGGTGTGTATCAGATAGTTGTTGGGGAAGTGTTAGATTACTTGTTAGATATTACTGCACTGTCGGAACTAGAAGCACAAGCATTTCGCTACACTCGCATTAGCATCTGCTAACCATGTATATGTGACCAATAACATCTGCTAACCGTGTGTAAGTGACCAATAACATCTGCTAACCGTGTGTATGTGACCAATAACATCTGCTAACCATGTGTAAGTGACCAATAACATCTGCTAACCATGTGTATGTGACCATTAACATCTGCTAACCATGTGTATGTGACCAATAACATCTGCTAACCATGTGTATGTGACCAATAACATCTGCTAACC
>NW_026600882.1:70000-105431 GCF_029448725.1 Salvelinus fontinalis | reverse complement strand
CTCTCTCTCTGTCTCTCTCTCTCTCTCTCTCTGTCTCTGTCTGTCTCAATTATTTTAATTTCGATTTAAGGTGCGCACACGCCAGCACAGACGGATGTATGAACAAACGTTATAGGAGTACAGTAGGGAGGTCACGATACCAGAGGAACTGACTAATGTTACATGAACACTCACAAATATACTTTCATCTCTCTCTCTCTCTCTCTCTCTCTCTCTCTCTCTCTCTCTCTCTCTCTCTCTCTCTCTCTCTCTCTCTCTCTCTCTCTCTCTCTCTCTCTCTCTCTCTCTCTCTCTCTCTCTCTCTCTCTCTCTCTCTCTCTCTCTCTCTCTCTCTCTCTCTCTCTCTCTCTCTCTCTCTCTCTCTCTCTCTCTCTCTCTCTCTCTCTCTCTCTCTCTCTCTCTCTCTCTCTCTCTCTCTCTCTCTCTCTCTCTCTCTGACCCCTGATTATCCCCAGTGACCCCTGCTGAACCAGGAAGAACACTCGCTGTGATGAAGTGAGACTTTGTCAGATCTCATTATCGATAAACACACACACACACACACACACACACACACACACACACACACACACACACACACACACACACACACACACACACACACACACACACACACACACACACACACACACACAGCACAGTCCCTGGAGAATTACACTTGGCCAAATCTCTCTTTTTCTCTGTTAAGATTGGCCATGATTAACAACTAGCTGAGGCTCAAATGGCATCATGAAAGGGCTTTGTTCCAAAGAGGTGCAATATATAGAGAATAGGGAGACATTAGACCCTGGTTCAAAGAGGTGCAGTATATAGAGAATAGGGAGACATTAGTTCAAAGAGGTGCAGTATATAGAGAATAGGGAGGTATTAGACCCTGGTTCAAAGAGGTGCAGTATATAGAGAATAGGGAGACATTAGTTCAAAGAGTTGCAGTATATAGAGAATAGGGAGACATTAGTTCAAAGAGGTGCAGTATATAGAGAATAGGGAGGTATTAGACCCTGGTTCAAAGAGGTGCAGTATATAGAGAATAGGGAGACATTAGTTCAAAGAGGTGCAGTATATAGAGAATAGGGAGACATTAGAGACTGGTTCAAAGAGGTGCAGTATATAGAGAATGGGAAGACATTAGTTCAAAGAGGTGCAGTATATAGAGAATAGGGAGACATTAGTTCAAAGAGGTGCAGTATATAGAGAATAGGGAGACATTAGTTCAAAGAGGTGCAGTATATAGAGAATAGGGAGACATTAGTTCAAAGAGGTGCAGTATATAGAAAATAGGGAGACATTAGTTCAAAGAGGTGCAGTATATAGAGAATAGGGAGACATTAGTTCAAAGAGGTGCAGTATATAGAGAATATGGAGATATTAGACCCTGGTTCAAAGAGGTGCAGTATATAGAGAATAGGGAGACATTAGTTCAAAGAGGTGCAGTATATAGAGAATAGGGAGACATTAGTTCAAAGAGGTGCAGTATATAGAGAACAGGGAGACATTAGAGACTGGTTCAAAGAGGTGCAGTATATAGAGAATAGGGAGACATTAGTTAAAAGAGGTGCAGTATATAGAGAATAGGGAGGTATTAGACCCTGGTTCAAAGAGGTGCAGTAGATAGAGAATAGGGAGACATTAGATCCTGGTTCAAAGAGGTGCAGTATATAGAGAATAGGGAGACATTAGTTCAAAGAGGTGCAGTATATAGAGAATAGGGAGACATTAGTTCAAAGAGGTGCAGTATATAGAGAATAGGGAGGCATTAGACCCTGGTCCAAAGAGGTGCAGTATATAGAGAATAGGGAGACATTAGTTCAAAGAGGTGCAGTATATAGAGAATAGGGAGACATTAGTTCAAAGATGTGCAGTATATAGAGAATAGGGAGGCATTAGACCCTGGTCCAAAGAGATGCAGTATATAGAGAATAGGGAGACATTAGTTCAAAGAGGTGCAGTATATAGAGAATAGGGAGACATTAGTTCAAAGAGGTGCAGTATATAGAGAATAGGGAGACATTAGTTCAAAGAGGTGCAGTATATAGAGAATAGGGAGGCATTAGACCCTGGTCCAAAGAGATGCAGTATATAGAGAATAGGGAGACATTAGTTCAAAGAGGTGCAGTATATAGAGAATAGGGGAGACATTAGTTCAAAGAGGTGCAGTATATAGAGAATAGGGAGGCATTAGACCCTGGTCCAAAGAGATGCAGTATATAGAGAATAGGGAGACATTAGTTCAAAGAGGTGCAGTATATAGAGAATAGGGAGATATTAGTTCAAAGAGGTGCAGTATATAGAGAATAGGGAGGCATTAGACCCTGGTCCAAAGAGATGCAGTATATAGAGAATAGGGAGACATTAGTTCAAAGAGGTGCAGTATGTAGAGAATAGGGAGACATTAGTTCAAAGAGGTGCAGTATATAGAGAATAGGGAGGCATTAGACCCTGGTCCAAAGAGATGCAGTATATAGAGAATAGGGAGACATTATTTCAAAGAGGTGCATTATATAGAGAATAGGGAGACATTAGTTCAAAGAGGTGCAGTATATAGAGAATAGGGAGGCATTAGACCCTGGTCCAAAGAGATGCAGTATATAGAGAATAGGGAGACATTAGACCCTGGTCCAAAGAGATGCAGTATATAGAGAATAGGGAGGCATTAGACCCTGGTCCAAAGAGATGCAGTATATAGAGAATAGGGAGACATTAGTTCAAAGAGATGCAGTATATAGAGAATAGGGAGACATTAGTTCAAAGAGATGCAGTATATAGAGAATAGGGAGACATTAGTTCAAAGAGATGCAGTATATAGAGAATAGGGAGACATTAGTTAAAAGAGATGCAGTATATAGAGAATAGGGAGGCATTAGACCCTGGTCCAAAGAGATGCAGTATATAGAGAATAGGGTGACATTAGTCCAAAGAGATGCAGTATATAGAGAATAGGGAGGCATTAGACCCTGGTCCAAAGAGGTGCAGTATATAGAGAATAGGGAGACATTAGTTCAAAGAGGTGCAGTATATAGAGAATAGGGAGGCATTAGACCCTGGTCCAAAGAGATGCAGTATATAGAGAATAGGGAGACATTAGTTCAAAGAGGTGCAGTATATAGAGAATAGGGAGACATTAGAGACTGGTTCAAAGAGGTGCAGTATATAGAGAATAGGGAGACATTAGTTCAAAGAGGTGCAGTATTTAGAGAATAGGGAGACATTAGTTCAAAGAGGTGCAGTATATAGAGATTAGGGAGGTATTAGACCCTGGTTCAAAGAGGTGCAGTATATAGAGAATAGGGAGACATTAGTTCAAAGAGGTGCAGTATATAGAGAATAGGGAGACATTAGTTCAAAGATGTGCAGTATATAGAGAATAGGGAGGCATTAGACCCTGGTCCAAAGAGATGCAGTATATAGAGAATAGGGAGACATTAGTTCAAAGAGGTGCAGTATATAGAGAATAGGGAGACATTAGTTCAAAGAGGTGCAGTATATAGAGAATAGGGAGGCATTAGACCCTGGTCCAAAGAGATGCAGTATATAGAGAATAGGGAGACATTAGTTCAAAGAGGTGCAGTATATAGAGCATAGGGAGGTATTAGACCCTGGTTCAAAGAGGTGCAGTAGATAGAGCATAGGGAGACATTAGATCCTGGTTCAAAGAGGTGCAGTATATTGAGAATAGGGAGACATTAGTTCAAAGAGGTGCAGTATATAGAGAATAGGGAGACATTAGTTCAAAGAGGTGCAGTATATAGAGAATAGGGAGGCATTAGACCCTGGTCCAAAGAGGTGCAGTATATAGAGAATAGGGAGACATTAGTTCAAAGAGGTGCAGTATATAGAGAATAGGGAGACATTAGTTCAAAGAGGTGCAGTATATAGAGACTAGGGAGGTATTAGACCCTGGTTCAAAGAGGTGCAGTAGATAGAGCATAGGGAGACATTAGATCCTGGTTCAAAGAGGTGCAGTATATAGAGAATAGGGAGACATTAGTTCAAAGAGGTGCAGTATATAGAGAATAGGGAGACATTAGTTCAAAGAGGTGCAGTATATAGAGAATAGGGAGGCATTAGACCCTGGTCCAAAGAGGTGCAGTATATAGAGAATAGGGAGACATTAGTTCAAAGAGGTGCAGTATATAGAGAATAGGGAGACATTAGTTCAAAGAGGTGCAGTATATAGAGAATAGGGAGGCATTAGACCCTGGTCCAAAGAGATGCAGTATATAGAGAATAGGGAGACATTAGTTCAAAGAGGTGCAGTATATAGAGAATAGGGAGACATTAGTTCAAAGAGGTGCAGTATATAGAGAATAGGGAGACATTAGTTCAAAGAGGTGCAGTATATAGAGAATAGGGAGACATTAGTTCAAAGAGGTGCAGTATATAAAGAATAGGGAGACATTAGTTCAAAGAGGTGCAGTATATAGAGAATAGGGAGACATTAGTTCAAAGAGGTGCAGTATATAGAGAATAGGGAGGCATTAGACCCTGGTCCAAAGAGATGCAGTATATAGAGAATAGGGAGACATTAGTTCAAAGAAGTGCAGTATATAGAGAATAGGGAGACATTAGTTCAAAGAGGTGCAGTATATAGAGAATAGGGAGGCATTAGACCCTGGTCCAAAGAGGTGCAGTATATAGAGAATAGGGAGGCATTAGACCCTGGTCAAAAGAGGTGCAGTATATAGAGAATAGGGAGGCATTAGACCCTGGTCAAAAGAGGTGCAGTATATAGAGAATAGGGAGACATTAGTTCAAAGAGGTGCAGTATATAGAGAATAGGGAGACATTAGTTCAAAGAGGTGCAGTATATAGAGAATAGGGAGCCATTAGACCCTGGTCCAAAGAGGTGCAGTATATAGAGAATAGGGAGACATTAGTTCAAAGAGGTGCAGTATATAGAGAATAGGGAGGCATTAGACCCTGGTCCAAAGAGATGCAGTATATAGAGAATAGGGAGACATTAGTTCAAAGAGGTGCAGTATATAGAGAATAGGGAGACATTAGAGACTGGTTCAAAGAGGTGCAGTATATAGAGAATAGGGAGACATTAGATCCTGGTTCAAAGAGGTGCAGTATATAGAGAATAGGGAGACATTAGTTCAAAGAGGTGCAGTATGTAGAGAATAGGGAGGCATTAGACCCTGGTTCAAAGAGGTGCAGTAGATAGAGAATAGGGAGACATTAGTTCAAAGAGGTGCAGTATATAGAGAATAGGGAGACATTAGACCCTGGTTCAAAGAGGTGCAGTATATAGAGAATAGGGAGACATTAGTTCAAAGAGGTGCAGTATATAGAGAATAGGGAGACATTAGTTCAAAGAGGTGCAGTATATAGAGAATAGGGAGGTAATAGACCCTGGTTCAAAGAGGTGCAGTATATAGAGAATAGGGAGACATTAGTTCAAAGAGGTGCAGTATATAGAGAATGGGGAGGTATTAGACCCTGGTTCAAAGAGGTGCAGTATATAGAGAATAGGGAGACATTAGTTCAAAGAGGTGCAGTATATAGAGAATAGGGAGACATTAGAGACTGGTTCAAAGAGGTGCAGTATATAGAGAATAGGGAGATATTAGTTCAAAGAGGTGCAGTATATAGAGAATAGGGAGACATTAGTTCAAAGAGGTGCAGTATATAGAGAATAGGGAGACATTAGTTCAAAGAGGTGCAGTATATAGAGAATAGGGAGACATTAGTTCAAACAGGTGCAGTATATAGAGAATAGGGAGACATTAGTTCAAAGAGGTGCAGTATATAGAGAATAGGGAGACATTAGTTCAAAGAGGTGCAGTATATAGAGAATATGGAGATATTAGACCCTGGTTCAAAGAGGTGCAGTATACAGAGAATAGGGAGACATTAGTTCAAAGAGGTGCAGTATATAGAGAATAGGGAGACATTAGTTCAAAGCGGTGCAGTATATAGAGAATAGGGAGACATTAGAGACTGGTTCAAAGAGGTGCAGTATATAGAGAATAGGGAGACATTAATTCAAAGAGGTGCAGTATATAGAGAATAGGGAGACATTAGATCCTGGTTCAAAGAGGTGCAGTATATAGAGAATAGGGAGACATTAGTTCAAAGAGGTGCAGTATGTAGAGAATAGGGAGGCATTAGACCCTGGTTCAAAGAGGTGCAGTAGATAGAGAATAGGGAGACATTAGTTCAAAGAGGTGCAGTATATAGAGAATAGGGAGACATTAGACCCTGGTTCAAAGAGGTGCAGTATATAGAGAATAGGGAGACATTAGTTCAAAGAGGTGCAGTATATAGAGAATAGGGAGACATTAGTTCAAAGAGGTGCAGTATATAGAGAATAGGGAGGTAATAGACCCTGGTTCAAAGAGGTGCAGTATATAGAGAATAGGGAGACATTAGTTCAAAGAGGTGCAGTATATAGAGAATGGGGAGGTATTAGACCCTGGTTCAAAGAGGTGCAGTATATAGAGAATAGGGAGACATTAGTTCAAAGAGGTGCAGTATATAGAGAATAGGGAGACATTAGAGACTGGTTCAAAGAGGTGCAGTATATAGAGAATAGGGAGATATTAGTTCAAAGAGGTGCAGTATATAGAGAATAGGGAGACATTAGTTCAAAGAGGTGCAGTATATAGAGAATAGGGAGACATTAGTTCAAAGAGGTGCAGTATATAGAGAATAGGGAGACATTAGTTCAAACAGGTGCAGTATATAGAGAATAGGGAGACATTAGTTCAAAGAGGTGCAGTATATAGAGAATAGGGAGACATTAGTTCAAAGAGGTGCAGTATATAGAGAATATGGAGATATTAGACCCTGGTTCAAAGAGGTGCAGTATACAGAGAATAGGGAGACATTAGTTCAAAGAGGTGCAGTATATAGAGAATAGGGAGACATTAGTTCAAAGCGGTGCAGTATATAGAGAATAGGGAGACATTAGAGACTGGTTCAAAGAGGTGCAGTATATAGAGAATAGGGAGACATTAATTCAAAGAGGTGCAGTATATAGAGAATAGGGAGGTATTAGACCCTGGTTCAAAGAGGTGCAGTAGATAGAGAATAGGGAGACATTAGATCCTGGTTCAAAGAGGTGCAGAATATAGAGAATAGGGAGACATTAGTTCAAAGAGGTGCAGTATATAGAGAATAGGGAGACATTAGTTCAAAGAGGTGCAGTATATAGAGAATAGGGAGGCATTAGACCCTGATCCAAAGAGGTGCAGTATGTAGAGAATAGGGAGACATTAGAGACTGGTTCAAAGAGGTGCAGTATATAGAGAATAGGGAGACATTAGTTCAAAGAGGTGCAGTATGTAGAGAATAGGGAGGCATTAGACCCTGGTTCAAAGAGGTGCAGTAGATAGAGAATAGGGAGACATTAGTTCAAAGAGGTGCAGTATATAGAGAATAGGGAGACATTAGACCCTGGTTCAAAGAGGTGCAGTATATAGAGAATAGGGAGACATTAGTTCAAAGAGGTGCAGTATATAGAGAATAGGGAGACATTAGATCAAAGAGGTGCAGTATATAGAGAATAGGGAGACATTAGTTCAAAGAGGTGCAGTATATAGAGAATAGGGAGACATTAGTTCAAAGAGGTGCAGTATATAGAGAATAGGGAGACATTAGACCCTGGTACAAAGAGGTGCAGTATATAGAGAATAGGGAGACATTAGTTCAAAGAGGTGCAGTATATAGAGAATAGGGAGACATTAGATCAAAGAGGTGCAGTATATAGAGAATAGGGAGACATTAGAGACTGGTTCAAAGAGTTGCAGTATATAGAGAATAGGGAGGCATTAGACCCTGGTTCAAAGAGGTGCAGTATATAGAGAATAGGGAGACATTAGTTCAAAGAGGTGCAGTATATAGAGAATAGGGAGACATTAGTTCAAAGAGGTGCAGTATATAGAGAATAGGGAGACATTAGTTCAAAGAGGTGCAGTATATAGAGAATAGGGAGACATTAGTTCAAAGAGGTGCAGTATATAGAGAATAGGGAGACATTAGTTCAAAGAGGTGCAGTATATAGAGAATAGGGAGACATTAGTTCAAAGAGGTGCAGTATATAGAGAATAGGGAGACATTAGTTCAAAGAGGTGCAGTATATAGAGAATAGGGAGACATTAGAGACTGGTTCAAAGAGGTGCAGTATATAGAGAATAGGGAGGCATTAGACCCTGGTTCAAAGAGGTGCAGTATATAGAGAATAGGGAGACATTAGTTCAAAGAGGTGCAGTATATAGAGAATAGGGAGACATTAGATCCTGGTTCAAAGAGGTGCAGTATATAGAGAATAGGGAGACATTAGTTCAAAGAGGTGCCGAATATATGGAGAATAGGGAGACATTAGGGTCTTATCCTCTGTTCTGTTGAAGTTTTCCTCATAAAGTTTGTTTTTTGAAAAGTCTTCAACAAAGCATAAGCTGAGTCCTTTCATCTCAGAAGAGTGATCTCTCTCTCTCTCTCTCTCTCTCTCTCTCTCTCTCTCTCTCTCTCTCTCTCTCTCTCTCTCTCTCTCTCACTCTCTCACTCTCTCTCTCACTCACTCACTCACTCACTCACTCACTCACTCTTAGAATAAAAGTTATATCTAGAACCTAAAAGGGTTCGGTTGTCTACCTAAAATAACTCTTTGAAGAACCCCTTTTGGTACCTGGTAGAAGTCTTTTGGGTCCCATGTAGGACCCTTTCCACTGAGAGTTCTACATGAAACCCAAAAAGGTTCAACGTCATCCAAAAATAGTTCCTCAAAGGGTTCTTCTACGGGGACAGCCGAAGAACCCTTTTGGAAATAGGGCTGTTGGGGTGACCATATCACCACTACACCAGCAGTCATGACTCATGACCGCAGTAAATATCCATGTGACTGTTGAGTCACGGAAATCTCCTGTAATGCACTCTGGATATGCTTTAGTGGTACCTAATGGCCTGGTCCTAATGGCTTGGTACTCAGGGCTCTAACTACCATCAGGTCCTAATGGCCTGGTTCTCAGGGCTCTAACGACCATCAGGTGCTAATGGTCTGGTACTCAGGGCTCTAACGACCATCAGGTCCTAATGGCCTGGTACTCAGGGCTCTAACTACCATCAGGTGCTAATGGCCTGGTACTCATGGCTCTAACGACCATCAGGTCCTAATGGCCTGGTACTCAGGGCTCTAACGACCATCAGGTCCTAATGGCCTGGTACTCAGGGCTCTAACGACCATCAGGTCCTAATGGCCTGGTACTCAGGGCTCTAACGACCATCAGGTCCTAATGGCCTGGTACTCAGGGCTCTAACGACCATCAGGTCTCTATTGTCCTTCTAACCACTCTGACATCAATACAATCGAAAATCACCACTAAACACTTATCATTGAAACAGTATCCTGCGTTCACCCTTCACCTCCCAGTATGTGCTATTAAAACGATTAAAATTATTAAAACTCAATGTGATGATCAGTGTGAAGAAAGAAGGTCAACAGCAGGTTGAAACTGATGTGTAAAACATGGTCGTAGTGGACGATGTTTCAAAATCTAATACAATGAAATGGACAGCGCTTTCTAAGGTGATGATTAATACAAAACAACCATATGCATATTAGAGCTAATAGGTGTAGGCTTATAATATGAACCCAAGCCCCCCCAAAAACTCTGAATTAAAGTCATGATTATGCTTTAATACAATACATAGCCTACCGCATATTACACATGGCAGATAAACATCTAATAAAAAATGTTGGTACATAATTGGTCAAGTCTAAATTAAGCAAATTCAGAGTTGGAGTACAGTTATAGTGAATGTGTATTTGATTTTGAATACTGGTACTAGGGATTTTTTAAATATTTTCGTAATTAATAGGTTGAGTAATTTCCTTTAACTACAGAATATCTCACTACTGTGTGTTTCCATCTTCTCCTCTCTCTCCTTCATTCCTTTAACTACAGAATATCTCAGTAGCGTGTGTTTCCATCTTCTCCTCTCTCTCCTTCATTTCTTTAACTACAGAATATCTCAGTAGCGTGTGTTTCCATCTTCTCCTCTCTCTCCTTCATTTCTTTCTCCAGAACACAGAGAGGGGCTGTCAACACTTTAATTAAACATGTTTTGTTGTGAAAACATGTTACTATCGATGTTACCCGAAAAGATTTCACTTGATTTCCCTAATGAAGAAGCGGGTAGCTGCAGGAACAGGGTTGGAGAGAGCATGGTGTACAGAGTACTGGGTAGCTGCAGGGACAAGGTTGGAGAGACCATGGAGTACAGAGTACTGGGTAGCTGCAGGAACAGGGTTGGAGAGACCGTGGTGTACAGAGTACTGGGTAGCTGCAGGAACAGGGTTGGAGAGACCATGGCGTACAGAGTACTGGGTAGCTGCAGGAACAGGGTTGGAGAGACCATGGCGTACAGAGTACTGGGTAGCTGGAGGAACAGGGTTGGAGAGACCATGGCGTACAGAGTACTGGGTAGCTGCAGGGACAGGGTTAAGGAGACCATGGCGTACAGAGTACTGGGTAGCTGCAGGAACAGGGTTGGAGAGACCATGGCGTACAGAGTACTGGGTAGCTGCAGGGACAGGGTTAAGGAGACAATGGCGTACAGAGTACTGGGTAGCTGGAGGAACAGGATTTGGGTGGAATATCACCTATGGTGCAGCGAGAGGCTCCTCAAACAGAGGTTGATGTAGAGCAAAATAACCAGAGTAGCCAACCATACAGGATGGAGCAAACCAACCAGGCAGGATGGAACACACCAACCAGGCAGGATGCAACAAACCAACCAGGCAGGATGGAGCAAACCAACCAGGCAGGATGGAACAAACCAACTAGGCAGGATGGAACAAACCAACCAGGCAGGATGGAGCAAACCAACCAGGCAGGATGGAACAAACCAACCAGGCAGGATGGAACAAACCAACCGGGCAGGATGGAACAAACCAACCAGGCAGGATGGAACAAACCAACCAGGCAGGATGGAACAAACCGACCAGGCAGGATGGAACAAACCGACCAGGCAGGATGGAACAAACCGACCAGGCAGGATGGAACAAACCGACCAGGCAGGATGGAACAAACCGACCAGGCAGGATGGAACAAACCAACCAGGCAGGATGGAACAAACCGACCAGGCAGGATGGAACAAACCGACCAGGCAGGATGGAACAAACCAACCAGGCAGGATGGAACAAACCAGCCAGGCAGGATGGAACAAACCAACCAGGCAGGATGGAACAAACCAACCAGGCAGGATGGAACAAACCAACCAGGCAGGATGGAACAAACCAACCAGGCAGGATGGAACAAACCAACCGGGCAGGATGGAACAAACCAACCGGGCAGGATGGAACAAACCAACCAGGCAGGATGGAACAAACCAATCAGGGAGGATGGAACAAACCAACCAGGCAGGATGGAACAAACCAACCAGGCAGGATGGAACAAACCAACCAGGCCGGATGGAACAAACCAATCAGGGAGCATGGAACAAACCAACCAGGCAGGATGGAGCAGACCAATCAGGGAGGATGGAACAAACCAACCAACCAGGCAGGATGGAACAAATCAACCAGGCAGGATGCAACAAACCAACCAGGGAGTATGGAGCAAACCAACCAGGCCGGATGGAACAAACCAACCGGAGTGTAAGTGGCTTTAAGCAGCACAACATTAACAGGGCCACGGGGCCAGAAGGATTACCAGGATGTGTAATCAGAGCATGTGCGGACCAACTGGCAAGTGTCTTCACTGACATTTTCAACCTGTCCCTGACCGAGTCTGTAATACCTACATGTTTCAAGCAGACCACCATAGTCCCTATGACCAAGAACACCAAGGTAACCTGCTTAAATGACTACTGGCCTGTAGCACTCACATCTGTAGCCATGAAGTGCTTTGAAAAGCTGGTCATGGCTCACACCAAAACCATCATCCCAGAAACTCTAGACCCACTCAAATTCGGCATACCACCCCAACAGAACCACAGATGACGCAATCTCTACTGCACTCCACACTGCCCTTTCCCACCTGGACAAACGGAACACCTATGTGAGAATGCTGTTCATTGACTACAGCTCAGCGTTCAACACCATAGTGGTCTCAAAGCTCATCACTAAGCTAAGGACCCTGGGACTAAACACCTCCCTCTGCAACTGGATCCTGGACTTCCTGACGCGCCGCCCCCAGGTGGAAAGGGTAGATAACGACACATCTGCTATGCTGATCCTCAACACTTTGGCCCCTCAGGGGTGTGTACTTAGTCCCCTCCTGTACTCTCTGTTCACCCATGACTGCGTGGCCAAGCACGACTCCAACACCATCATTTAGTTTGCTGACAACACAACAGTGGTAGGCCTGATCACCAACAACGATGAGACAGCCTATAGGTAGGAGGTCAGAGACCTGGCAGTGTCGTGCCAGGACAACAACCTCTCCCTCAATGTGATCAAGACTAAGGAGCTGATAGTGGACTACAGGAAAAGGAGGGCCGAACAGGCCCCCATTAACATCGACGGGGCTGAAGTGGAGCGGGTCGAGAGTTTCAAGTTCCTTGGTGTCCACATCACCAACAAACTAGCAAGTTCCAAACACACCAAGACAGTCGTGAAGAGGGCACGACAACACCTTTTCCCCCTCAGGAGACTGAAAACAATTGGCTTGGGTCCCCAGATCCTCAAAGAGTTCCACAGTTGCACCATCGAGTGTATCCTGACCGGTTGCATCACCGCCTGGACGGGCAACACCTTGGCATCCGACCATAAGGCACTACAGAGGGTAGTGCGTACGGCCCAGTACATCACTGGGGCAAAGCTTCCTGCCATCCAGGACCTCTATACCAGGCGGTGTCAGAGGAAGGCCCTAGAAATTGTCAAAGACTCCAGTCACTCTAGTCGTAGACTATTCTCTCTGCTACCACATGGCTAATCTAGGTCCAAAAGGCTGCTTAACAGCTTCTACCCCCAAGCCATAAGACTGATGAACAATTAATCAAATGGCCACCGGACTATTTACATTGACCCCCCCCCCCCCCCCCCCATTTGTTTTTACATTGCTGCTACGCTTCTCGGTGTTTACACTGCTGCTACTCGCTGTCTACCTACATTCCCAAATTACCTTGACTAACCTGTACCCACACATATTGATTCGGTACCGGCACCCCTAGGTATATGTCCTCGTTATTCATATTTTATTGTGTTACTTTTCCTTACATTTTTTTTTTTACTTTAGTTTATTTAGTAAATATTTTCTTAACTCTATTTCTTGAACTGCATTGTGCGTGAAGGGGTTGTTAAAAGACAAGATTCAGATTTGAGAATAGTCTTATGGGTGAAACTATGACTACACAGAACAGCTGTGTAGCCTGAGGCAAGGAAACAGAGCTGGACTTATAGTCGCATCATCTGTTGATTTCCAACCACATTCTAAGGTCTGTAATCAATCACAAAATTAATTTGCCAAAAACTCTAAATCTAGCGTACAGGATCTGTTTCAAGTGATCACTTTGATGATCAACATAGCCACTTCATGAGCCACTTCATGAGCCACTTCATGAGCCACTTCATGAGCCACTTCATGAGCCACGTCATGAGCCACTTCATAAGCCACCGCATGAGCCACTTCATGAGCCACTTCATGAGCCACTTCATGAGCCACTTCATGAGCCACTCCAGAGCCACTTCATGAGCCACTTCATGAGCCACTTCATGAGCCACTTCATGAGCCACTTCATAAGCCACTTCATAAGCCACTTCATGAGCCACTTCATGAGCCACTTCATGAGCCACTTCATAAGCCACTTCATGAGCCACTTCATGAGCCACTTCATGAGCCACTTCATGAGCAAACTGGGAAAAATATCCTTTCTATTTTATTCAGCAAAGTTCAATTATATTCTTCTTACTACAAAAATCATGTAATATAAAATAATGGCACGGGACTTATAAGCATATCTAGTCTGATAAATGAACAAGTCTACAGACTACAGACTATAGTATAGCCAGATAACATACAGTATCTAGTCTGATAAATGAACAAGTCTACAGTCTATAGTATAGCCAGATAACATACAGTATCTAGTCTGATAAATGAACAAGTCTACAGACTATAGTATAGCCAGATAACATACAGTATCTAGTCTGATAAATGAACAAGTCTACAGACTATAGTATAGCCAGATAACAGTCAGTATCTAGTCTGATAAATGAACAAGTCTACAGACTATAGTATAGCCAGATAACAGTCAGTATCTAGTCTGATAAATGAACAAGTCTACAGTCTACAGACTATAGTATAACCAGATAACAGTCAGTATCTAGTCTGATAAATGAACAAGTCTACAGACTATAGTATAGCCAGATAACATACAGTATCTAGTCTGATAAATGAACAAGTCTACAGTCTATAACCAGATAACATACAGTAGACCAACACATATTCTGTTCTTCTGAAATACATGTTCTTCGTATCATAATATTTATTTCGACCTGACTAAAATAAATAATGCCATTTTTTTTGACGATTTATATTAAATTGATTTATTAGACACAAAATGTAGATGTTCCAATATCGTACATCAGCGGCTCGGAGATGCTAGACACGTGTATGTTCATTAACGGTTCATTACCGGTTCATTAACGGTTCATTACCGTGAGACCTGCAGTCTTTTGCATGAAAATAAGCGGCTGACAAAAATGTCATGACCAACACTACCCTATTCGGAACCCTTTTCTCGAAGACTGTACGGGTTCTAAGATTGTTGTACGTAAACACAGCACAGGATTTCAAAAAATGCTTTACATTGAGTGAACAGGGAGCATAGCTATAGGAAATTACAGTAGGGAGCAATGCTAACAACTGTATTTAAACCAGAGAAGTTACATTGAGATTTACATGTCTTTGTTCATGTCAGTTGTCGTCTAATTGTAGAGAGCAGAAGGTTGGTTCTCAGGGAAACACCAATTAATGAACTTGAACTGGTATGACCTTTAACCTTTCCCAGTGGAGGCTAGGATGACTCCCAGGGTCAGGGTTAATGGGGGGTCAGATATTAGAAGTTCTTGACTCGTTCTCTTTCCCAGCAGGAGACAGTGGAACGAACAACGGTCAGAATGCCAAAGGTCACAGTTCAACAAGGAAGGGACACAAAACACGCATGCTCGCACGCACGCAGGCACACACGCACGGTCGCACGCACGCACACACACGCAGGCACACACACACACACACACACACGTGCAAGAGAAAGTGGTACAGAGAGAGACAGAGAGAAAGAGAGAGAGAGAGCGAGAGAGAGAGACAGAGATATAGACAGAGACGAAGAGAGAGAGACACAGGGAGAGAAAGAGACAGAGACAGAGAGACAGAGAGACAGAGAGACAGAGAGACAGAGAGACAGAGAGACAGAGACAGAGACAAAGAGACAGAGACAGAGACAGAGAAAGAGCGAGACAAAGACAGAGAGAGACAGAGACAGAGTCAGAGAGACAGAGAGAGAGAGAGACAGAGAGAGAGACAGAGAGACAGAGAGAGAGACAGAGAGACAAAGAGAGAGACAGAGAGACGGAGAGAGAGACAGAGACAGAGAGACAGAAAGAGAGAGAGAGAGACAGAGAGAGACAGAGAGAGAAAGAGAGAGAGAGACAGATAGAGAGACAGAGAGACACAGAGAGAGACAGAGAGACAGATAGAGAGACAGAGAGACAGAGAGAGAGAGAGACAGAGAGAGATCTTTCTATGCATCTGGCTTCCAGATGGTTTCTGAGTCAGGCCTGGGTTAGTAGAGGTTGGGTGAAGAACACACGCACGTACGCACGCACGCGCGCACACACACACACACACACACACACACACACACACACACACACACACACACACACACACACACACACACACACACACACACACACACACACACACACACACACACACACACACACACACACACACACACACACCCTGGGGAGGGCTCCCTGCTAAGTGTAGATTGCTCCCAGGCTGGGTCGACTCGGGGGTAAATCTGACACCTGACTCACAAACACACACACACACTCGCTCGCTCGTGCACACACAGACACACACACATACACACACACACACCTGACTCACTTTTCTGCCAGTTATAAGAGTTCACCAAGGGGGTGAGAAGGAGACAAAAGAGAAAGAGAGAAGGAGACAAAGGAGAAAGAGAGAAGGAGACAAAAGAGAAAGAGAGGAGAGAGAACAAAACATAGAGAGACGTCAAATAAGTTTATTAGGAGTGAGAGAGAAAAGAGAAAGAAATGGATAGTTAGAGAGAGACAGAGAGGAGAGGGGTGGAGAGGAGAGGAGAGGAGAGGAGAGGAGAGGAGAGGAGAGGAGAGGAGAGGAGAGGAGAGGAGAGGAGATGTATTGGATTGACATGGATAGTTAGAGAGAGAGAGGATACTTCTATAGTAGTTCAATGATAATTCTATGGTAGTTCTATAGTTGTTTCTTGATAGGTATGTTTTAGTTCAATGGTTGCTCTATAGTAGTCCTATAGTTGTTCATTGATAGTTATATAATAGTTCAAAATAGTTATTTGGTAGTTCTATAATAGTTATATTCAGTTGAAGTCGGAAGTTTACATACACGTATGTTGGAGTCATTAAAACTCATTTTCAACCACTCCACAAGTTTCTTGTTAAAACCTCTTAGAACTAGGGGGCGCGGTTTTCACTTTTGGCTAAAAAGGCGTACCCATTTGAAACTGCCTGTTTCTCAGCCCCCGAAACTAGAATATGCATATAATAGTCAGATGAGGATAGAAAACACTCTGAAGTTTCCAAAACTGTAATTTTTTTGTCTGTGAGTTAAACAGAATTGATATTGCAGGCAAAAACCTGAGGAAAAACCAACCCGGAAGTGGCCCTGTTTTTGAGACCTGTCTGTTCCCATGCATTCCTATTGCCCATATAAAGGGATATCAATAAGACCTTTTTTCTATGTCTTCCCTAAGTTGTCAACAGCCTTTAGACATAGTTTCAGGCTTTTATTTTGAAGAATGAGCGTGAAAGGGCACATTGCGTAAGTGGATAGGTGGGGGCTCTCCGAGTGATTTTTGCCAAAAGTGAAAGGCAGCCATTGTTTCTCTCGGTCCTAGTGAAAAGCCAACTGTCCCGGTTGATTTGTTATCGAATAGATATTTGAAAAACACCCTGAAGTTGGATCAAAAACAACGTTTGACATGTTTCTGTGGACATTATGGATATAATTTGGAATTTTTTCCGGCGTTGTCGCGAACGCTTTTTCCGGTGGATTCCTGGGCAGCAAACAAACGGAGGTATTTGGATGTAAAAAATATCTTTATGGAACAAAAGGAACATTTGCTGTCTAACTGGGAGTCTCGTGAGTGAAACCATCCGAAGATCATCAAAGGTAAACGATTAATTTGATTGCTTTTCTGATTTTCGTGACCAAGTTACCTGACGCTAGGTGTTCTTATTGTTTTGTCGAGCGATCGATAAATTTACACAAATGCGCTGTAAAGCATAATTTCAAAATCTGAGACAACAGATGGATTAACAAAAGGCTAAGCTGTGTTTTGCAATATTGCACTTGTGATTTCCTAAAATTATATTTTATTTTATACCGTTCGCGCTAGGCTACGCTATGCTAGTCAGGGTTTCTGATGACAAATATCCCGGATCCGGGATGGGGAATCCAGAAAGGGTTTTTGCAAGTCCGTTAGGACATCAACTTTGTGCATGACACAATTCATTTTTCCAACAATTGTTTACAGACGGATTATTTCACTTATAATTCACTGTATCACAGTTCCAGTGGGTCAGAAGTTTGCATACATTAAGTTGACTGTGCCTTTAAAACAGCATGGAAAATTCCAGAAAATGATGTCATGGCTTTAGAAACTTCTGATTGACTAATTGACATAATGTGAGTCAATTCGAGGTGTACCTGTGGATGTATTTCAAGGCCTACCTTCAAACTCAATGCCTCTTTGCTTGACATCACAGGAAAATCAAAAGAAATCACCCAAGACCACAGGAAAGAAATGGTAAACCTCAACATGTCTGGTTTATCCTTGGGGGCAATTTCCAAACGCCTGAAGGTACCACGTTCATCTGTACAAACAATAGTACGCAAGTATAAACACCATGGGACCATGCAGACGTCATACCGCTCAGGAATGAGACGCGTTCTGTCTCCTGGAGATGAACGTACTTTGGTGCAAAAAGTGCAAATCAATACCAGAACAACAGCAAAGGACCTTGTGAAGATGCTGGAGGAAACAGGTACAAAAGTATCTATATCCACAGAAAAACGAGTCATATATCGACATAACCTGAAAAGCCGCTCAGCAAGGAAGAAGCCACTGTTCCAAAACCGCCATAAAAAAGCCAGACTACGGTTTGCAACTGCACATGGGGACAAAGATCGTACTTTTTGGAGAAATATCCTCTGGTCTGATGAAACAAAAATAGAACTGTTTGGCCATAATGACCATCGTTATATTTGAAGGAAAAAGAGGGAGGCTTGCTAACCGTAGATCACCATCCCAGCCGTGAAGCACGGGGGTGGCAGCATCATGTTGAGGGGGTGCTTTGCTGCAGGAGGGACTGGTGCACTTCACAAAATAGATGGCATCATGAGGTAGGAAAAATATGTGGATATATTGAAGCAACATCTCAAGACATCAGTCAGGAAGTTAAAGCTTCATCGCAAATGGGTCTTCCAAATGGACAATGACCCCAAGCATACTTCCAAAGTTGTGGCAAAATGGCTTAAGAACAACAAAGTCAAGGTATTTGAGTGGCCATCACAAAGCCCTGACCTCAATCCTATAGAACTGAACGAGAACTGAACTGAAAAAGAACTGAAAAAGCTTGTGCAAGCAAGGTATTGGAGTGGCCATCACAAAGCCCTGACCTCAAACCTATAGAAAATTTGTGGGCAGAACTGAAAAAAGCGTGTGCAAGGAGGCCTACAAACCTGACTCAGTTACACCAGCTCTGTCAGGAGGAATGGGCCAAAATGCACCCAACTTATTGTGGGAAGCTTGTGGAAGGCTACCCAACACGTTTGACCCAAGTTAAACAATTTAAAGACAATGCTACCAAATACTAATTGAGTGTATGTAAACTTCTGACCAACTGGTAATGTGATGAAAGAAAGAAAAGCTGAAATAAATCATTGTCTCTACGATTATTCTGACGTTTCACATTCTTAAAATAAAGTGGTGATCCTAACGGACCTAAAACGAGGAATTTTTACGAGGTCTAATGTCAAGAATTGTGACAATCTGAGTTGAAATGAATTTGGCTAAGGTGTATGCTATGTAAACTTCTGACTTCAACTATGACTGTTCTATGGTTGATCTATGGTTGATCTATGGTAGTTCTATAGTATTTCTATGGTAGTTCTATAGTAGTTCAATGGTAGTTCTATGGTAGTTCTATGGTAGTTCTATAGTAGTTCTATGGTAGTTCTATAGTAGTTCTATAGTAGTTCTATAGTAGTTCTATGGTAGTTCTATAGTAGTTCTATAGTAGTTCTATAGTAGTTCTATGGTAGTTCTATAGTAGTTCTATAGTAGTTCTATAGTAGTTCTATGGTAGTTCTATGGTAGTTCTATAGTAGTTCTATAGTAGTTCTATAGTAGTTCTATAGTAGTTCTATAGTAGTTCTATAGTAGTTCTATGGTAGTTCTATAGTAGTTCTATGGTAGTTCTATGGTAGTTCTATAGTAGTTCTATGGTAGTTCTATGGTAGTTCTATAGTAGTTCTATAGTAGTTCTATAGTAGTTCTATAGTAGTTCTATAGTAGTTCTATGGTAGTTCTATAGTAGTTCTATGGTAGTTCTATAGTAGTTCTATAGTAGTTCTATGGTAGTTCTATAGTAGTTCTATAGTAGTTCTATGGTAGTTCTATAGTAGTTCTATGGTAGTTCTATGGTAGTTCTATGGTAGTTCTATGGTAGTTCTATAGTAGTTCTATGGTAGTTCTATTGTAGTTCTATAGTAGTTCTATGGTAGTTCTATAGTAGTTCTATAGTAGTTCTATAGTAGTTCTATGGTAGTTCTATAGTAGTTCTATAGTAGTTCTATAGTAGTTCTATGGTAGTTCTATAGTAGTTCTATAGTAGTTCTATAGTAGTTCTATGGTAGTTCTATAGTAGTTCTATGGTAGTTCTATAGTAGTTCTATGGTAGTTCTATGGTAGTTCTATGGTAGTTCTATAGTAGTTCTATGGTAGTTCTATAGTAGTTCTATAGTAGTTCTATAGTAGTTCTATAGTAGTTCTATAGTAGTTCTATGGTAGTTCTATAGTAGTTCTATGGTAGTTCTATAGTAGTTCTATAGTAGTTCTATAGTAGTTCTATGGTAGTTCTATAGTAGTTCTATAGTAGTTCTATAGTAGTTCTATGGTAGTTCTATAGTAGTTCTATGGTAGTTCTATGGTAGTTCTATTGTAGTTCTATAGTAGTTCTATGGTAGTTCTATTGTAGTTCTATAGTAGTTCTATAGTAGTTCTATGGTAGTTCTATTGTAGTTCTATGGTTGATCTATGGTTGATCTATGGTTGTTAAACTGGTGTTCTATGGTAGTTCTATGGTAGTTCTATGGTAGTTCTATTGTAGTTCTATGGTTGATCTATGGTAGTTCTATTGTTGTTAAATTGGTGTTCTATTGTAGTTCTAGTGTAGTTCTATAGTAGTTATATTGTAGTTCTATGTTAGTTCTATAGTATTTCTATTTTAGTTTTGACCTTTAATAACCTTCCCTTATGGTTGTTAATGTTTCTTCTTCTTGATGATATTGTTTGTTTGCTGTAGCCAGCAGTTGGGTGTGTCTCTCCATGTTGGATCGCCACTATGTACCAAGACAATCATAGGCAGAGATTGAGATTGTTGCCCGGGCAACTGTCGTCACCTTATCTCTGGGTTATCCTGGCGAAGCGGCTATCGCCAAGAAGGTGTATTCTACTGTCTCCAAGTCTCACACACGTGCCATGGAGACTCCCAAGTCCTGGCAAAAAAAGACAGAAATAAAGAGATGGTCTTTCAGCATTTTACTCCAAACCTGATTGCAGGCACAGGTGCACAAACGAAGAAAGACCACGGCGCCCTCGTGCAGTATGGTGGTGCCCTCGTGCAGTATGGTGGTGCCCTCGTGCAGTACCACAGCACTGACTTTTAGTCTAACAAAGGTAACTGTCTCGCAGTCTAACATGCTTACCTGACCAGGCTTGACCTGTTCACCTTCTACTGTGTTACTTTTTATTTTTTACTTTATTTTATTTAGTAAATACTTTCTTAACTCAATTTCTTGAACTTGAACTGTTTGTTAATGGCTCGTAGTAAAGTACGTTTTTTAAAGGTAAGGTGTTGAGTTTGGCAAATGTGACGAATAATATTTGATTTGATTTGATTTTGTCCATCCACACCAGACGTGATCAGGACAAGCAGGTTGAAATATCAAAACAAACTCTGAACCGTTCTATATTAATCTGGGGACAGGTTGAAAAGCATTAAACATTTAGTTAGCTTGCTTGCTAATTTGTCCTGGGATATAAACATTTTTATTGAACTAGTCAGTTAAGAACACATTTTTATAGTAACAGTAACAGCCTACGGGAGAACAGTGGGTTTAACTGCCTTGTTCAGATGCAGAACGACAGATGTTAACCTTGTCAGCTCGGGGATTTGATCCAGCAACCTTTCGGTTACTGGCTCACCGCTCTAACCACTAGGCTACTTGCCGCTGCATTGGGTTGTTACTTTACCTGAAATACACAAGGTTCTCTACTCTGACAATTACTCCTCAGATTAAAGGGGAAACCGAGTTAGTTTCTAGTAACCTCTCCTCCTTCAGGCTTCTTCTTCTTCTGTGGACTTTATATGGCGGTTGGCAACCAACTTTAAGGTGCGTTACCACCACCAACTGGACTGGAGTGTGGACCTCTTCTTACAATCCCCCACGTGGGTATATGCTCCTAACAACCAATGAGGAGATGGGAGGGGAGGGACTTGCAGAACATCATGAGTCACAAATAGAACCAAGTTCTATTTTATCGCCTGGCAATGCAGACGCTCGTTGACGTGCGAGAGCAGTGTGAGTGAAATGATTGAATAACATGTATGTGTACATTTATTTTGCAACGCTCGCACACTTGCCGCGAGCAGTGTGGTCAGCATGTAACCAAGGTGAACATGAACTGAGTCATTCTAAACAAGGTGAACATGAACTGAGTCATTCTAAACAAGGTGAACATGAACTGAGTCATTCTAAACAAGGTGAACATGAACTGAATCATTCTAAACAAGGTGAACATGAACTGAGTCATTCTAAACGAGTTGAATATGAACTGAGTCATTCTAAACGAGTTGAACATGAACTGAGTCATTCTAAACAAGGTGAACATGAACTGAGTCATTCTAAACAAGGTGAACATGAACTGAGTCATTCTAAACGAGTTGAACATGAACTGAGTCATTCTAAACAAGGTGAACATGAACTGAGTCCTTCTAAACGAGTTGAACATGAACTGAGTCATTCTAAACGAGTTGAACATGAACTGAGTCATTCTAAACGAGTTGAACATGAACTGAGTCATTCCACCCCTGTACAACCCTTTTTGGTTGCAGGTAGAACCATTTTGGGTTCCATGTAGAACCGTACAGAGTGTTGTACATAGAACCCAAAAGGGTTTTCCTATGGAGACAGCCGAAAAAAAACTTTTGTAACCATTTGTACCAAGGTAGAGGTGATAGAGATGGTAGAGATGATGGAGGTGATGGAGGTGGTAGAGACGATGGAGGTGATGGAGGTGGTAAAGATGATGGAGGTGGTAGAGATGATGGAGGTGATGGAGGTGGTAAAGATGATGGAGGTGGTAGAGATGATGGAGGTGATGGAGGTGGTAGAGATGATGGAGGTGGTAGAGATGATGGAGGTGATGGAGGTGGTAGAGATGATGGAGGTGGTAGAGATGATGGAGGTGATGGAGGTGGTAGAGATGATGGAGGTGGTAGAGATGATGGAGGTGATGGAGATGATGGAGGTGATGGAGGTGGTAGAGATGATGGAGGTGATGGAGGTGGTAGAGATGATAGAGGTGGTAGAGATGATAGAGGTGGTAGAGATGATAGAGGTGGTAGAGATGATAGAGGTGGTAGAGATGATAGAGGTGGTAGAGATGATAGAGGTGGTAGAGATGATAGAGGTGGTAGAGATTATGGAGGTGGTAGAGATGATAGAGGTGGTAGAGATGATGGAGGTGGTAGAGATGATAGAGGTGGTAGAGATGATGGAGGTGGTAGAGATGATAGAGGTGGTAGAGATGATAGAGGTGGTAGAGATGATAGAGGTGGTAGAGATGATAGAGGTCGTAGAGATGGTAGAGATGATGGAGGTGGTAGAGATGATAGAGGTGGTAGAGATGATAGAGGTGGTAGAATTGATAGAGGTGGTACAGGTGATGTTTTGGATGTTTTGTTGTTATGGAAAACGTGTGCATACATGTGTATGCGTTGTCTTGTTTTGACTGGAAGTCTTGCTGTTTAGTTCCTCTCTGTTTGGTGAGAGGCGTCGCAACGTGCCCGGAGGTCGGGTCACAAGAGCAGGTCATCAAAGAAACCTCTTGTTGTCTGAGTGAAATGAGTTGCAAAAGGTTGTGAAAAAGAGAGATCGAGCGAGTGAGAGAGTGATAAGACAGACCCACAAAGAATTTGAAAACAAATACAATTTTGATAAACTCCCATATCTACTGGGTGAAATACTACAGTGACATCACAGCAGCAAGATGTGTGACCTGTTGCCACAAGAAAAGGTCAACCAGTGAAGAACAAACACCATTGTAAATACAACCCATATTTATGTTGATTTATTTTCCCTTTTGTACTTTAACTATTTGCACAACACTGTATATAGACATATGACATTTGAAATGTTTTTATTCTGTAATATTTACTGAAAATGTTTATTGTTGATTTCACTTTTGTCTATTATCTATTTCACTTGCTTTTGCAATGTCAACATATGTTTCCCATGTCAATAAAGCACCTTAAATCGAAAAAATTAAAATAATTGATAATAATTAAAATAATTGAGACAGAGAGAGACAGAGAGAAAGAGAGAAAGAGAGAAAGAGAGAGAGAGAGAGAGAGAGAGAGAGAGAGAGAGACAGACAGACAGACAGACAGACAGACAGACAGACAGAGAGAGACAGAGAGACAGAGACAGAGAGAGAGAGAGAGAGAGAGAGAGAGAGAGAGAGAGAGAGAGAGAGAGAGAGAGAGAGAGAGAGAGAGAGAGAGAGATGAAAGTATATTTGTGAGTGTTCATGTTTACATTAGTCAGTTCCTCTGGTATCGTGACCTCCCTACTGTACTCCTATAACGTTTGTTCATATATCCGTCTGTGCGGGCGTGTGCGCATGAACGTGTGTGTGTCTGGGCTTCTCCGAGCCTTCTGTCTGATGTAATTTCCATATGAGTCTCCGACACACACACACACACAAACTCGTCTGAGTCTCCGACCGACCATCAGAAAATAACTCATTAGACAAATATTCCAGCCATGCGCAGGGAAGGAAAAACAAATAGAGGATTTATATATACCAGAACGTTAGGACACACACACACACACGCACACACAGACACAGACACAGACACAGACACAGACACAGACACAGACGCACGCGCACGCGCACGCGCACGCGCACGCGCACGCGCACACACACACACACACACACACACACACACATTTATATTTATATATACCAGAACGTTTGGACACACACGCACGCACGCACGCACGCACGCACGCACGCACGCACGCACGCACGCACACACACACACACACACACACACACACACACACACACACACACACACACACACACACACACACACACACACACACACACACACACACACACATTTATATTTATATATACCAGAACGTTAGGAAAGTAATAAAATGTACCATCGTCTAGGGATTTTGAGAAGTTGCCTTTTATATAATTGGAACGAAAACTGTTATTCTCCCTTTTTCTCTTCCCTTACCACTCTTCTACCCTGTCACTCGTGCACATACACACACACACACACACAATTTATACACGTGTAGGCACACACACTGGACAGCATTCCACCTTTTTTCTTTGTCTCTGTCGCTCTCTCTCGCTCTGTGTCTGTCTCTCTCTCTCTCTATCTCTCTGTGTCTGTCTCTCTATCTCTCTCTCTCTCAATGTTTTTTTCGATCCTTTTTAGTCATTATGACAATGACCTCTTGGCTCTAAATCCTCTCACCTCTTTCTCTGGGCTTTATTTCACCTGGCACAGGTGTCAAACGCCCACTAAATTGTAAACACTGGAGCTCCCTTAGGTTCAGCAAATCACCTGTCTAATATCAATTGGCTTGAACTGAGGTGGGAAGGATGGAAAAATGTGACTTGTGTCCTTTAAAACGTGTGCCAAAATGCCAATTTCAGGGAGTGCAAGAAGGGATACTTGAGAGTGGCCAAGAGCTGGTCTTAGAGGGAAGAGCATTGATTTAGCCAGCAGAGGACCACACAGTAAAATGATGTCCATCACCAATGTTTTAGAGAGCAACAAAACAGTCAACAGACCATCCCCCTTTTTCTACACTGTTATAGTGTCCTGTCTACTCTATTATTATTATAGTGTCCTGTCTACTGTATTATTATTATAGTGTCCTGTCTACTGTATTATTATTATAGTGTCCTGTCTACTGTATTATTATTATAGTGTCCTGTCTACTGTATTATTATAGTGTCCTGTCTACTGTATTATTATAGTGTCCTGTCTACTGTATTATTATAGTGTCCTGTCTACTGTATTATTTTAGTGTCCTGTCTACTGTATTATTATTATAGTGTCCTGTCTACTGTATTATTATTATAGTGTCCTGTCTACTGTATTATTATTATAGTGTCCTGTCTACTGTATTATTATTATAGTGTCCTGTCTACTGTATTATTATTATAGTGTCCTGTCTACTGTATTATTATAGTGTCCTGTCTACTGTATTATTATTATAGTGTCCTGTCTACTGTATTATTATAGTGTCCTGTCTACTGTACTATTATAGTGTCCTGTCTACTGTATTATTATTATAGTGTCCTGTCTACTGTATAATTATAGTGTCCTGTCTACTGTATTATTATTATAGTGTCCTGTCTACTGTATTATTATTATAGTGTCCTGTTTACTGTATTATTATAGTGTCCTGTCTACTGTATTATTATTATAGTGTCCTGTCTACTGTATTATTATTATAGTGTCCTGTCTACTGTATTATTATTATAGTGTCCTGTCTACTGTATTATTATAGTGTCCTGTCTACTGTATTATTATAGTGTCCTGTCTACTGTATTATTATTATAGTGTCCTGTCTACTGTATTATTATAGTGTCCTGTCTACTGTATTATTATAGTGTCCTGTCTACTGTATTATTATAGTATCCTGTCTACTGTATTATTATAGTGTCCTGTCTACTGTATTATTATAGTGTCCTGTCTACTGTATTATTATTATAGTGTCCTGTCTACTGTATTATTATAGTGTCCTGTCTACTGTATTATTATTATAGTGTCCTGTCTACTGTATTATTATACTGTCCTGTCTACTGTATTATTATTATAGTGTCCTGTCTACTGTATTATTATTATAGTGTCCTGTCTACTGTATTATTATAGTGTCCTGTCTACTGTATTATTATAGTGTCCTGTCTACTGTATTATTATAGTGTCCTGTCTACTGTATTATTATAGTGTCCTGTCTACTATATTATTATTATAGTGTCCTGTCTACTGTATTATTATTATAGTGTCCTGTCTACTGTATTATTATAGTGTCCTGTCTACTGTATTATTATTATAGTGTCCTGTCTACTGTATTATTATTATAGTGTCCTGTCTACTGTATTATTGTTATAGTGTCCTGTCTACTGTATTATTATAGTGTCCTGTCTACTGTATTATTATAGTGTCCTGTCTACTGTATTATTATTATAGTGTCCTGTCTACTGTATTATTATTATAGTGTCCTGTCTACTGTATTATTATTATAGTGTCCTGTCTACTGTATTATTATTATAGTGTCCTGTCTACTGTATTATTATAGTGTCCTGTCTACTGTATTATTATTATAGTGTCCTGTCTACTGTATTATTATTATAGTGTCCTGTCTACTGTATTATTATAGTGTCCTGTCTACTGTATTATTATAGTGTCCTGTCTACTGTATTATTATAGTGTCCTGTCTACTGTATTATTATAGTGTCCTGTCTACTGTATTATTATAGTGTCCTGTCTACTGTATTATTATAGTGTCCTGTCTACTGTATTATTATAGTGTCCTGTCTACTGTATTATTATAGTGTCCTGTCTACTGTATTATTATAGTGTCCTGTCTACTGTATTATTATTATAGTGTCCTGTCTACTGTATTATTATTATAGTGTCCTGTCTACTGTATTATTATAGTGTCCTGTCTACTGTATTATTATAGTGTCCTGTCTACTGTATTATTATTATAGTGTCCGGTCTACTGTATTATTATAGTGTCCTGTCTACTGTATTATTATAGTGTCCTGTCTACTGTATTATTATTATAGTGTCCTGTCTACTGTATTATTATAGTGTCCTGTCTACTGTATTATTATTATAGTGTCCTGTCTACTGTATTATTATTATAGTGTCCTGTCTACTGTATTATTATTATAGTGTCCTGTCTACTGTATTATTATAGTGTCCTGTCTACAGTATTATTATTATAGTATCCTGTCTACTGTATTATTATAGTGTCCTGTCTACTGTATTATTATTATAGTGTCCTGTCTACTGTATTATTATAGTGTCCTGTCTACTGTATTATTATTATAGTGTCCTGTCTACTGTATTATTATTATAGTATCCTGTCTACTGTATTATTATATTGTCCTGTCTACTGTATTATTATTATAGTGTCCTGTCTACTGTATTATTATTATAGTGTCCTGTCTACTGTATTATTATAGTGTCCTGTCTACTGTATTATTATTATAGTGTCCTGTCTACTGTATTATTATTATAGTGTCCTGTCTACTGTATTATTATTATAGTGTCCTGTCTACTGTATTATTATAGTGTCCTGTCTACTGTATTTTTATATTGTCCTGTCTACTGTATTATTATTATAGTGTCCTGTCTACTGTATTATTATTATAGTGTCCTGTCTACTATATTATTATAGTGTCCTGTCTACTGTATTATTATTATAGTGTCCTGTCTACTGTATTATTATAGTATCCTGTCTACTGTATTATTATTATAGTGTCCTGTCTACTGTATTATTATTATAGTGTCCTGTCTACTGTATTATTGTTATAGTGTCCTGTCTACTGTATTATTATAGTGTCCTGTCTACTGTATTATTATAGTGTCCTGTCTACTGTATTATTATAGTGTCCTGTCTACTGTATTATTATAGTGTCCTGTCTACTGTATTATTATAGTGTCCTGTCTACTGTATTATTATAGTGTCCTGTCTACTGTATTATTATAGTGTCCTGTCTACTGTATTATTATAGTGTCCTGTCTACTGTATTATTATAGTGTCCTGTCTACTGTATTATTATAGTGTCCTGTCTACTGTATTATTATTATAGTGTCCTGTCTACTGTATTATTATTATAGTGTCCTGTCTACTGTATTATTATAGTGTCCTGTCTACTGTATTATTATAGTGTCCTGTCTACTGTATTATTATTATAGTGTCCTGTCTACTGTATTATTATAGTGTCCTGTCTACTGTATTATTATAGTGTCCTGTCTACTATATTATTATAGTGTCCTGTCTACTGTATTATTATTATAGTGTCCTGTCTACTGTATTATTATAGTGACCTGTCTACTGTATTATTATAGTGTCCTGTCTACTGTATTATTATTATAGTGTCCTCTCTACTGTATTATTATAGTGTCCTGTCTACTGTATTATTATTATAGTGTCCTGTCTACTGTATTATTATTATAGTGTCCTGTCTACTGTATTATTATTATAGTGTCCTGTCTACTGTATTATTATTATAGTGTCCTGTCTACTGTATTATTATAGTGTCCTGTCTACTGTATTATTATTATAGTATCCTGTCTACTGTATTATTATAGTGTCCTGTCTACTGTATTATTATTATAGTGTCCTGTCTACTGTATTATTATAGTGTCCTGTCTACTGTATTATTATTATAGTGTCCTGTCTACTGTATTATTATTATAGTATCCTGTCTACTGTATTATTATAGTGTCCTGTCTACTGTATTATTATTATAGTGTCCTGTCTACTGTATTATTATAGTGTCCTGTCTACTGTATTATTATTATAGTGTCCTGTCTACTGTATTATTATTATAGTGTCCTGTCTACTGTATTATTATAGTGTCCTGTCTACTGTATTATTATAGTGTCCTGTCTACTGTATTATTATTATAGTGTCCTGTCTACTGTATTATTATTATAGTGTCCTGTCTACTGTATTATTATTATTATAGTGTCCTGTCTACTGTATTATTATTATAGTGTCCTGTCTACTGTATTATTATTATAGTGTCCTGTCTACTGTATTATTATAGTGTCCTGTCTACTGTATTATTATAGTGTCCTGTCTACTGTATTATTATTATAGTGTCCTGTCTACTGTATTATTATTATAGTGTCCTGTCTACTGTATTATTATAGTGTCCTGTCTACTGTATTATTATAGTGTCCTGTCTACTGTATTATTATAGTGTCCTGTCTACTGTATTATTATAGTGTCCACTCTACTGTATTATTATTATAGTGTCCTGTCTACTGTATTATTATTATAGTGTCCTGTCTACTGTATTATTATTATTATAGTGTCCTGTCTACTGTATTATTATTATAGTGTCCTGTCTACTGTATTATTATAGTGTCCTGTCTACTGTATTATTATAGTGTCCTGTCTACTGTATTATTTTTATAGTGTCCTGTCTACTGTATTATTATAGTGTCCTGTCTACTGTATTATTATTATAGTGTCCTGTCTACTGTATTATTATTATAGTGTCCTGTCTACTGTAGTATTATAGTGTCCTGTCTACTGTATTATTATAGTGTCCTGTCTACTGTATTATTATTATAGTGTCCTGTCTACTGTATTATTATTATAGTGTCCTGTCTACTGTATTATTATTATAGTGTCCTGTCTACTGTATTATTATAGTGTCCTGTCTACTGTATTATTATAGTGTCCTGTCTACTGTATTATTATTGTGTCCTGTCTACTGTATTATTATAGTGTCCTGTCTACTGTATTATTATTATAGTGTCCTGTCTACTGTATTATTATTATAGTGTCCTGTCTACTGTATTATTATTATAGTGTCCTGTCTACTGTATTATTATTATAGTGTCCTGTCTACTGTATTATTATAGTGTCCTGTCTACTGTATTATTATTATAGTGTCCTGTCTACTGTATTATTATAGTGTCCTGTCTACTGTATTATTATTATAGTGTCCTGTCTACTGTATTATTATAGTGTCCTGTCTACTGTATTATTATAGTGTCCTGTCTACTGTATTATTATAGTGTCCTGTCTACTGTATTATTATAGTGTCCTGTCTACTGTATTATTATAGTGTCCTGTCTACTGTATTATTATAGTGTCCTGTCTACTGTATTATTATTGTGTCCTGTCTACTGTATTATTATTATAGTGTCCTGTCTACTGTATTATTATAGTGTCCTGTCTACTGTATTATTATTATAGTGTCCTGTCTACTGTATTATTATTATAGTGTCCTGTCTACTGTATTATTATTATAGTGTCCTGTCTACTGTATTATTATAGTGTCCTGTCTACTGTATTATTATAGTGTCCTGTCTACTGTATTATTATTATAGTGTCCTGTCTACTGTATTATTATTATAGTGTCCTGTCTACTGTATTATTATTATAGTGTCCTGTCTACTGTATTATTATTATAGTGTTCTATCTACTGTATTATTATTATTATAGTGTCCTGTCTACTGTATTATTATTATAGTGTCCTGTCTACTGTATTATTATTATAGTGTCCTGTCTACTGTATTATTATTATAGTGTCCTATCTACTGTATTATTATTATTATAGTGTCCTGTCTACTGTATTATTATTATAGTGTCCTGTCTACTGTATTATTATAGTGTCCTGTCTACTATATTATTATTATAGTGTCCTGTCTACTCCTAAATATCCCATATGGGATAGGTCTACATATGGGATAGAACTACATATGGGATAGGTCTACATATGGGATAGGTCTACATATGGGATAGGTCTACATATGGGATAGGTCTACATATGGGATAGAACTACATATGGGATAGAACTACATATGGGATAGAACTACATATGGGATAGGTCTACATATGGGATAGGTCTACATATGGGATAGAACTACATATGGGATAGGTCTACATATGGGATAGAACTACATATGGGATAGGTCTACATATGGGATAGAACTACATATGGGATAGGTCTACATGTGGGATAGAACTACATATGGGATAGGTCTACATATGGGATAGGTCTACATATGGGATAGGTCTACATATGGGATAGAACTACATATGGGATAGGTCTACATATGGGATAGGTCTACATATGGGATAGGTCTACATATTGGATAGGGCTACATATGGGATAGGGCTACATATGGGATAGGTCTACATATGGGATAGGTCTACATATGGGATAGGACTACATATGGGATAGGTCTACATATGGGATAGGTCTACATATGGGATAGGTCTACATATTGGATAGGTCTACATATTGGATAGGTCTACATATGGGATAGGACTACATATGGGATAGGTCTACATTTGGGATAGGTCTACATATGGGATAGGACTACATACTGTATGTAGACAAACACATAAATAGATGAACGATTGGGACACAAACACACATACGCATACACACACAAATACACACACACACACACGCAAACACACACAGACACCCAGACACACACACGCACGCACACGGAGACACTGTCTACCACACTACACAAACTCACCGCCTGTTTAACAAGCACCTGGGTGGTTATGAAACAACAGGTAAATAAAAAGGAAATGGCTTTATAATACAACTGCTTTCAATGGGTACAGACACACACACACACTACCCTTTGTTTTGGGTAGATCAAACAGTTTGTGTTTCTCTGCTTTTATAATAGGGCAACAATAAAGGTGATATTGGAGTGGGAGAGATAGATTGGGGAAGAGATAGAGAGAGAGAGAGATGGGTTGAGAGATATATATACAGTACATCACAAAAGTGAGTACACCCCTCACATTTTTGTAAATATTTGAGTATATCTTTTCATGTGATAACACTGATGAAATGACACTTTGCTACAATGTAAAGTAGTGAGTGTACAGCTTGTATAACAGTGTACATTTGCTGTCCCCTCCAAATAACTCAACACACAGCCATTAATGTCTAAACCGCAGGCAACAAAAGTGAGTACACCCCTAAGTGAAAATGTCCAAATTGGGCCCCAAGTGTCAATATTTTGTGTGGCCACCATCATTTTCCAGCACTGCCTTAACCCTCTTGGGCATGGAGTTCACCAGAGCTTCACAGGTTGCCACTGGAGTCCTCTTCCACTCCTCCATGACGACATCACGGAGCTGGTGGATGTTAGAGACCTTGCACTCCTCCACCTTCCGTTTGAGGATGTCCCACAGATGCTCAATAGGGTTTAGGTCTGGAGACATGCTTGGCCAGTCCATCACCTTTACCCTCAGCTTCTTTAGCAAGGCAGTGGTCGTCTTGGAGGTGTGTTTGGGGTCGTTATCATGTTGGAATACTGCCCTGCAGCCCAGTCTCCGAAGGGAGGGGATCATGCTGTGCTTCAGTATGTCACAGTACATGTTGGCATTCATGGTTCCCTCAATGAACTGTAGCTCCCCAGTGCCGGCAGCACTCATGCAGCCCCAGACCATGACACTCCCACCACCATGCTTGACTGTAGGCAAGACACACTTGTCTTTGTACTCCTCACCTGTTTGCCGCCACACACACGCTTGACACCATCTGAACCAAATAAGTTTATCTTGGTCTCATCAGACCACAGGACATAGTTCCAGTAATCCATGTCCTTAGTCTGCTTGTCTTCAGCAAACTGTTTGTGGGCTTTCTTGTGCATCATCTTTAGAAGAGGCTTCCTTCTGGGACGACAGCCATGCAGACCAATTTGATGCAGTGTACGGCGTACGGTCTGAGCACTGACAGGCTGACCCCCCACCCCTTCAACCTCTGCAGCAATGCTGGCAGCACTCATATGTCTATTTCCCAAAGACAACCTCTGGATATGACGCTGAGCACGTGCACTCAACTTCTTTGGTCGACCATGGCGAGGCCTGTTCTGAGTGGAACCTGTCCAGTTAAACCGCTGTATGGTCTTGGCCACCGTGCTGCAGCTCAGTTTCAGGGTCTTGGTAATCTTCTTAAAGCCCAGGCCATCTTTATGTACAGCAACAACTCTTTTTTTCAGATCCTCAGAGAGTTCTTTGCCATGAGGTGCCATGTTGAACTTCCAGTGACCAGTCAGTATGAGGGAGTGTGAGAGCGATGACACCAAATTTAACACACCTGCTCCCCATTCACACCTGAGACCTTGTAACACTAACGAGTCACATGACACCGGGGAGGGAAAAAGGCTAATTGGGCCCAATTTGGACATTTTCACTTAGGGGTGTACTCACTTTTGTTGCCAGCGGTTTAGACATTAATGGCTGTGTGTTGAGTTATTTTGAGGGGACAGCAAATTTACACTGTTATACAAGCTGTACACTCACTACTTTACATTGTAGCAAAGTGTCATTTCTTCAGTGTTGTCACATGAAAAGATATACTCAAATATTTACAAAAAATGTGAGGGGTGTAGTCAGTTTTGTGATATACTGTATATAGAGAGAGATAAATAAAGATGGAGAGAGAGGGAGAGACAGAGAGAGAGAGAGAGAGAGCGACAGAGAGAGAGAGAGAGAAAGAAAGAGAGAGAGAGAGACAGAGAGAGGGGAAAGAGAGGGGGAGAGAGAAGGGAGAGAGAGAGAGAGAGGGAGAGAAAGGGGGGAGAGAGGAGGAGAGAGAACAGAGGGAGTTAGAGAGGGGGAGAGACGAGAGGGAGTGAGAGGGGGAGAGAGAGAGGAGGGTGGAGAGAGACGAGAGGGAATTAGAGGGGAGAGAGAGAGAGGGAGAGAGGGAGTTAGAGGGGGAGAGAGAGAGAGGGAGAGAGATGAGAGGGAGTTAGAGGGGGAGAGACAGGTGGAGAGAGAGAGGGAGAGATAGGTGGAGAGAGAGAGGGGGAGAGAGAGACGGGGAGAGAGAGAGTTAGAGGGAGAGAGAAATCAACATAAAGTTCTATGTTTTTCCACCAAGAGAGAAAGAGAAAACATTTATTTTGTTTATTTTTGAGGACATTTTGTATTTTTCTCTCTTTGATTGTTGCTCCTATATCTCATTTGGTCTGTAGTATTTTTTTCTGTAGTATACTACAAAAACATGAGGACTACACCAATACAGTTTATTGATGGAGTTTACAAGAAGCTGTGCAGGTTCACTGAAATATTTAAACAAAACTCAAATAACTTTACATTACTGTAGTTTTACTAGATTCATATTGAAATTCTTAACATCTTTATATGTCTGTAGAAGAATTGTGGGGGTAAAAACAAGCAAAAAAGGTCTTGAATAAAAAATATAAACTTATAAACTAAAAATGTCATAGAAGGAAATCAGTCAATTGATATAAATCCATTAGTCCCTAATCTATGGATTTCACATGACTGAGCAGGGGTGTAGCCATGGGTGGGTCTGGGAGGGCATAGGCCCACCCACTGGGGAGCCAGGCCCCCCCCATAAAGGGCTTTATTACAGACAGAAATACTCCTTAGTTTAATCAGCTTTCCAGGTGGCTGATCTCAGACGATTTCTCAGGTGAAGAAGCCGGATGTGGAGGTCCTGGGCTGGCGTGGTTACACGTGGTTTGTGGTTGTGAGGCCGGTTGGAAGTACTGTCAAATTCTCGAAAACGACGTTGAAGGCATCTTATGGTAGAGAAATTAAAATGTAATTATCTGGCAACAGCTCTGGTGGACATTCTTTCAGTCAGCATAGTATTTGCATAGTATTTTTATTTTACTCCCTCAAAACTTAAGACATCTGTGTCATTGTGTTGTGTGACAAAACTGCACATTTTAGAGTGGCCTTTTATTGTCCCCCAGCACAAGGTCCACCTGTGTAATAATCATGCTGTTTAATCAGCTTCTTGATATGCTACACCTGTCAGGTGGATGGATTATCTTGACAAAGGAGAAATGCTCACTAGCAGATGTAAACAAATTTGTGCACAGAATTTAAGAGAAATATGCTTTTTGTGGTAACTGAAAATTTCTGGGATTTTTTTCTTT